>NW_012267251.1:11581887-11715566 GCF_000151885.1 Dipodomys ordii
TTTTAAAATTTTTGCCAGTTCTGGGGCTTGAACTCAGGACTTGGGCACTGTCCCTGAGCTTCTTTTGCTGAAGACCAGCACTCTACCACTCGAGCCACAGCTCCACTTCAGTCTTTTTCTGTTTATGTGGTGCTAAAGAATTGAACCCAGGACTTCATGCATTCTAGGCAAGCACTCTACCACTGAGCCACATTCTCAGCCCTTTGTTTTTATTTTTTACACAATTTTATTCTTACAGAAAAATATTAAGAGAGCAGTACAATACAAATAATTTTCATTTACCACTTTATCCAGGTTGCCCCAAATATTACAACATTTGCTTTATATTTTTTCAATGCATAATTTTCAGATAAAGGTACTTTGTTTTTCTGAAGCACTTGACACTGAGCTTGCAGACATGATACCCTTTGTCTATCCCTACATTCTTCAGTGTGTGTTGCTAAAAATAAAATATTTTCTTATATAATCAAAGTACAGTTACCAAAATCAAGGCATGAAGATCAATACAATAATATTATCTAATCCATGAATGACCAGGTTTTACCAGTTGTTTAAAAAATTATCTTTTGGGGTTGGGTGCCCATGGCTCATGCCTGTAATCCTAGCTACTCAGGAGGCCGAGATCTTAGGACTGATGTTTGAAGCCAGTCCAGCAGGAAAGTCCTTGAGATTCATCTCCAATTAACCACCAAAAAGCTGGAGGTGGTGCTGTGACTCAATTGGTAGAGCATTAGCCTTTGCATGTAGATAGATAGATAGGTACATAGGTAGGTAGATAGATTATAGACAGACAGACAGACAGACAATGTAGAACTTGTCTTTGCCCTATACCATTGTGAAGTCAAAAACTTGTCCCAAAGGCAAGTTCCAGATTATGTACAATTCAATTGCATTATCTCTTAAGCATCCTAGAGTGTTTCCAAGTCTTTCTCTATATTTCATGGCATTGAAATTGTTTTGAAGCATTTACCTACTTATTTTAAAATATCCTTTTATAATTTCTGTATTACCTTGTGATTAGATTCAGACCAGAAACTTCTGGCAGGAATTCTATAGAGACAGTGTCATAATCTCCTCAGTGTATCTATCAGGAGTCACTTGTCTCTTTACTAATGATGTTAACTTTGGCCACTGGGTTAAAGTGTTGTGTACCAACCAGGCTCAAGCTTTATAATTAAGGCATCAATGGTGGAGCTATGCTTTGAGACCAGGTACTTCAAAGCCCTTATACTCAACAGCTTGAGCATTCATTGATAACTCTTGCTTTAATCAAATGACCCAGTTTCCACTATTCCTCATCAGTTGGAAGGTAACACTAAAAAAGAGCGTCTCCACCACTCCTATAATTTTAGTCTGGTTGTTGGTTTATGTCATTGCAGACTTGTAGATGATCATTTTTTTCCAGTAAGTTATTATCCTTTAACATCTTCATTTTAATTGTTGTCCCAAGTGCCACTGGAGTCTCATTATGCTGGTCCTTTTGACATACCCCCATGTCATCTGTTTGAGTAGTTCTGTAGTTTTCTGGCACAAGATGCTCCTTCTCATCTTGTATTATCTTTGCTTCAGTTGTGGAGTCAGTCATTTTTCATAGATCCCTGGATGCTTTTAATGTGAAGTGGTATTTAGAAATCATAGATGCTAAGTGTTTTCTTGCTGGTTGTTCTGGAGTATTACTATTTATAGTCTGTCTGTAGAGGTAGCAGATTGATGTGTGTGTGTGCACGCACATGTGCACACACAGACACACAGACACAGACACACACACACACCCTTCCTTTTTTGCCTGTACTGGGGTTTGAACTTTTTACTTGTAAGGCAGGTGTTCTACCACTGATACTTACAATCCTTTTTTGCATATATATATGTGTATATATGTATATGTCTGTATATATATATATATGTACATATATATATATATATATATATATATATACACACACACACACACACAATCCTTTTTTGAGATAAGATTTCATTTCCTGGCTGGATCCACACCTGGATTATGATCTGCCTATTTTATACTTTTTCCTCATAGCTTGGGTGGACAGGTACTTGTCATTATGCCTGGGTTCTTCCATTCAAGTGAAGTCTCATCAACTTTCCTGCCCAAGAGGGTCTAGAAGTCTGATCCTTTTGATCTCAACTGTTTAGCTTAAATGACAATCATATACCACAGCACCCAACTCTTTATTGAGAAAGAGTCTCCTATGTATGCCTAGGCTGTCCTTGAGCTGAGATCCCACATAGCTAGGATTACAGGCATGAGCCACTGGCAGCTGGCTAAACATAGGTATGCCAATATCTCTGTCTCCATCTATATACAGGTGCTCCTCCACTTATGATGGCATTATATCAAGGTGAAAACATTGTAAGTTGAGGATCCCTTAAGACATCCAGCCTACTAAGCACTATAGCTTAGCAATAACATAGCACACTGTGGAATATTGATTATTTACATTGTGGTCTCATGGCTGATAGAGCTGTGGTTTTCTGCTACGGTCCAGAGAACTACATCACATGATTAACCCCAGAGAAGATCAAAATTAAATATAAGGAATAAATGCTAAATGCTTATTTTTTCTCCACCATTGTGAAGTCAAAGACTCTCAAGTTGAACTATTAGTAATTAAAAGACTGACTGTACTTATTGATATTTTTTTATTTTTTATTTTTGTTGGTTGGGGGCTTGAACTCTGGGCCTGGGCATTGTCCCTCAGCTCTTCAGCTCAAGGTGAGTACTCTACCGCTTGAGCTACAATGCCACTTCCAGTTTTCTAGTGGTTTTTATTGGAGATAAGAGTCTCACAGACTTTTCTGCCCAGGCTAGCTTTGAACCGTGATCCTCAGATCTCAGCATCCTGAGTAGCTAGGAGTATAGGCGTGAGCCACCGGGGCCCAGCTCTTATTGATATTAAAGTCTGTGAATTCCCATTAGTATCTTCAAATCTGATCTAATGCCACATGTTTCATTCAGTTTTGATTCCATGTTCATAACTATTTTCTAAACTGGGAAACCTGACCTCAATTATCCATAATATATTCAATGAGTTGCTTCATCCTAGACAGTACCCAATGTAATTTCAAAACTGCTAACCCATGACATCGAAAAACTACAATACTAACTAGATTGTAATTCTAGTTTATGGTTATTTTGTTTTCAGCCTTGAGGGACAAAACATATTGTTCAAAAGTAATTCATGGTTGGACTTGATGGTACAAGCTTGTGATCCCAGCTAGTCAGGAGGAAGGAGCAGGAAGGTTACAATGTTAAGGCCAGCTTTAACAAAGTTATCAAGACCCAATTAAAGAAATAGACCCTTATCTCTGAAACAGAAATATACAGAAAGCAATGCTAGATAGGAAATGTACTCATTACCTTACTCATGTAACTATAACCCCCTGTACACTATTTTTACAATAAAAAAACATTTAAAATTTTTAAAAAAGAAATATACAGAAAGGACTAGTATTGTGGCTCAAGTGATCTAGCAGGCAAAAGGCCCCAAGTTCAATTCCATACTACTTTTTTTCTTTTTTCTATTTATGTAGTACTGTGGAATTGAACCCAGGGCGTCATGCATGCTAGATAAGCACTCTACCACTAAGCCACCATTCCCAGTTGACTATTTTTTTTTTAAAGTAAGTTCTTTCTCCCTAAAACCCAAGGTTTTTGGTATGTTTGTATTACTTGTTTGAATTTTTTTTCCTCTTGACTAGAGATTGAACAATTTTAGGAGATGTGAGAGACCTGATTGCTTCTCTAGAGACTATGTCAGACCAGCAGAAGTCAGTGATGGGGTCATAGGTCAGACAGTGGTTACATTCCAAGGATCATTTTGAAAGTTATTTCCCCTTATTCCTGGGTCAGCCCTCACCAAGCAAGCATGTATGGATCATCACTTTTGTCAGTTTCTCCTAAGACTGCTTTCCTTATGCTTATCACTAAAATCACCTCTTTTGTACTTCAGGACACAGCAGTTCAGCTTGAATTTCAGCTCTAGGCTCTCATCTAGTATGTCAGATGCTTCATGTTGGACCTTTGGCAGGTCTTGATCTGACCTTAGAAGCAAAGTCCCTAGGCATTGCTCATGAATACCAACCTTGCAGAATTTTAGCCCTTGCTGCTGGACTGTTAGCAGACCCTGTTCTGACACTTCTAGTATTTCTCCTAGTTGGATTTTTTTTCCTTCACTCAGATGCTTTGGCCCCTCTAACAATTCCTTTGCATTAATTCTGGCCATCTTTCTCTCTGAGAATGGCTTCCAGATTCTCCTTCCCCTCGCCTGTTTAACCTGCATCCTCTTCTTCCCCTCTACACATTTTATTTCTGTTTCCTCCAGACACATATAACATGGTCAGTGTTGCTGATTCCAGCTGTTTTGAATCTTGCCTAGAGCTTAAGTTCAAAAACAGATGGGCCCAAAGCTTCCTAGATTCTGAGCCAATTTCCACTGCATGAAAACAAATTACTGAAAAGCATCAGGAACTTTTAGAATCGTTTTGGGGTTTGATTCTCTTGTCTCAGTGGTGCTGCCTCCTTCGCATATTCCTTCATTTCCCCCTTTTCCATTATTTCTTGCCACTTGCCTTCACTTCTTTGTATATGTCCCTTAGCATAGGCTGGTGCCCAAAACCTTTACCCCCATTTTCAATTCTGTGTGATGGTGGGCCTAACCATTTAAACAGTACTGCTTGATAACCAAGCTGGAATTACTGGTGGTTTTCTAATTGGCCATGCCCCATTTTAGGGACTAAGAAATTTGTGTTCTTTTGTTCATGTATAAAAGGCAAAGCTTAGTATCATTGTCAGTGGTCAAAGAAGCCACCTACTTGGGAATAAAGTAGATGTTCTTCTATTAATTTTAATTGATAAGCATGTACAAAAGGGCCAGCCCTACTATCTCCCCTTCCTTGAAGGGAACATATGGTTACTTCCTATAGACGAGGAATGTTTTCAGTGACATTGTGGACATAGTGACATCCTCCTTACATTATTATTTTTGGAATTTTTATTCTTAGAATATGCCAGCAGCTTTCTTCTACTAATGTTCTGTAGAAAATTGCTTAACTCAGCATCTCTAGTCACCCTGCATGTAAGAGGAAGAGAAGTAACATGATGAGGACTTTTACCCTTCCCAGTACATAATAAAGACACCAGCACTAATTTACAGAGCACTGGGAAGAAGATGATTGGTATAGTTCAGTGGTCACCACTATGACCAGTATATTAGACACTATAGGAGTCTAGACACTATAAGAGTCTTCAGGAGGTAGGCCTCCAGAAGTTCAGGAACCCCAGGGACTCATATGTATATTACATTTATCTACACACCAACTATCTCTCCTCTCCTTTTTCTTTCTACTCCCTCCATCTCTTTTCTGCCCTTTCTTCTTTGTTTGGAAGAGAATTCTCATATTCTCAAAAGTGTCTGAAGTATATAATCACCTCTTAGGACTTAGGACCATTCACCTAGAATTTTTTTTATCATGAATCTGTAGTGCAAATTAGAACCCCCCCCCCACACGCACGCATGTGTGCACATACACAAACCATTAAATAACTAAAAACAACACTTTCACAGACCAATACTTGCCTTTCCTATATGTAATGTACTGTATTTTCTAGTTTGCTCTATTGTTCTATTTTAGTCTTTTCTATTTCACATTTTGAGAAATATACATTATATATATGCATATATATATATATATATATATATATATATATATATATATATATATATTCGCTCCACTAGTGAATTGTATCCCACAGTTTGGAAAGTATTGTTTTAAGAGCATTGCTTCTTAAATTTTTGGTTGCATAAAATTACCATAAAATTTCCTGGGCTTCATTCCATCCTTAGTGAATTGGAGTCTTTGGCAGGGTAATACAGGAATTCATATTTTAAACAAACATCCCAGGTGATTCTGATGCAGGGTGATTTGGGGTCCTGCAGACTCATAAATTGCTCTCTTAGGAACTTAGGTTCAGTTCACATAGTTGCTTAAGAGATGGTAGACAGTAGTCAAAATCATCCAAATCTAAACTGAGAACCTTTTCATTGGGGTCAGTCACTTATGCTAATTCCCAGGTCTCAATATTTCTTTAGAGTTCTCTTTTCAAAATGTCTTTTATGGCCCTTATTATGGCACAGAAGGGGTTAACTGAGGCCACAGAATAGAGAATGAAGGAACCAAAGGGTCATTTTACAGAGTGGCTGGGTGTGGCACAGTCCACTCGTAGGTGCCCAGAGCCAGTCCCAAATTAGAATGGGGTGGGATTCAAAACTGCTTTTCCTCTGCGTTTGCCTTTCATGTGTAACCACATGCAGTGTGTCAACATGCTTTCCGGCGCCGCTAGGCACCAGCAGTTTTGCTCCCTCTGGGTTCCTGGACCCTTGGTATTCCTGTTATGTGTTGTCTTAGAATAGCTGTGTGCTCTGGGAATTGAACATTGTTTGTTAACTCTTTCAACACCAGGTCTTTGTAGATGCCAACGCTTTCTGTTTAACACAAAGCTCCCATCACAAAGAAATAAGAAAGTGATTTTTGGTTCAGACCTGGTTCTTGCCTTTCTCTGCTACTATCTGTGTGACCTCAGGTTCCCTGAGGCTGTTTCTCACACAGAAAATGATAGGTTTGGTCTAGACTGTAGGCCATCTTGAAAGTCTCTTCTACCTCTGAAATTCCATGATCCTATTTTTTGTCCCCTCTGGATTATCTCCGTTCACTTTAACATTCTTCCCTTTCAAGTCTCAGCTAAGTTGGACACAGGAGATTTATTGAGTTTGGGAATTTCCAGAGAACCAGATAAGTTAATAGCAACAAAGCACATTTCTGTTTAGCACACTGATGAAGTAGGAAATGTATCAATTAGGCTTACTGTAAGATTGAGTAATAAGGAATTTTGAGATGTGTTTGTATTTATAGACAGGACTTTAGCCACATTGTTTTGTGAATGTAAATTCCTTGTGTAGGCTGTGGTGCAGAAATAACAGTTGCCACAATAGTAAGAAAGGATGATTTCTGTCCATAAAGCTTTTTTATGAACCTCTCTAACCCAAAAGTCAGAAGAGATCGGCAGAGCAGGTATGCTGTCCTCATTTTAAGCAGATGAAAAATACCTTTGTGGCCTACCCAAGATTACCTGGCTTGTGGGTGGCAGAGCAAAATCTGGGACTGGAGCATAGTTTAGGGTGCTTTCCATAGAGGGAGTACTCCTTGCTGAGATAGGGTTCATTATTCATCCAGACTCCTTAAGGACCGGAACTCAATATTTTGACCTACTAACCTAAAAATTGACTAGAATTCTCTTACACCACCCAACTCTTTAAAGTTCTGCCAATCAAATGTCACCTTGGTTAATCATAGACTGTAGTTCAGAGCCTACAAGCCAATGGGCGTACAAATTTGGTCACTTGATAGTCACCCAGAATACATACTGCAGCAGTTGAGTAAGTGAGGTGGATGGAGGCTGAGGATATTAACTATTCATTAAGTGAGTTGTAGTCTTACTGTGCTCTACACTTACAGGATTTCTGTGGTTCTGGCATCTGGTTCTTGATGATGGGTATTCTTTGAACATTCCAAATATACACTGTCCTCAAGAGACTTCCTTCCAATAAAGGCAAGATAAATATCAAAATAACACAGGAGAAGTACTAATGATGTATGCAACTAATCTGATGACTGTGTAGACTTTATTCCATTTAGCTCTATAGTTTAATGGAAGCTATCTTTTCCTCTTTCGTATCATTAGCTGTGTAAGTGGACTTACTGTTCCGGGTATTCAGGAGGGAGAAAGACCATTCTGGATGCTTTTTGTTTCTAATGGCCTGTTGGTACTTGGCACTCTTGAGTACTGACTGCCAGCCAGGAGGAGTTACCTGGCTCTAGATCAAGCTTCTCCACTTGTACCTCATGCCAAGGAGATGCCTGCTTCCAAGGTGTTCACTGCTTTGAAAATGAGTGTGGATTTCAGAATGACGTCATTCCCCTTTGGCACAGACAGGTATTTATTTCTCTAGAATGAATTGCCAGGGGTGAGCCAGACCGTCTACCTCAGTTATCTTCCGAGGTTTCATTTATTTTAAAAATCTGCTAACACATCTGTTGTACTTTTTTTTTCTTCTGTATGTTTGTTATGTGCTATAATTACTTATGGGTTTCTGGTGACATCTTAATTAACTGGAGAAGAAAAAAAACTGAAGATATAGAGTTGTTCACAGATTTTTTTTAATGGAACATGTGGATCCAACTGTCAATGGAGTATATAGATGGTTATATATTTTTTAAAAGTGAGAAATATGTGCAACTTTGGTCATTGATCATACTTGTATTTTCTTTTACCAAATCTTGCTATTGTGTTTTAGTTGGGTTGAATGATATAGTCAGCTCAGGTCTTTTGATAGGATCATAGATCTATTTTAGTAGGCCTTACAAGGATTTAATTAATATATGTTCATTTCTAGGCCCTTAATTCAACAGATCATATTGGAGTTGAAATCAGTGTCATGTTCTCCTGCATTTAACTTTTATCTAGACTATATAAGGAACATTTAATAGGTTCTCTGTCTAGTCTCTGTAGTTCTGAAAATGTTAGTGCCAAGGCAGAGTATAAACACAAAGAAGGTCCTGGGTTGAAAAAACCATAGAGGGGGCTTCTTGTAGACATTGCAGCTCTTCTAAGTCAGCTGAACCCAGGTTTTAGAATGAGTTCATTCTCACTGTTGGACATGCAAGCCACAAGCCCAGCATAGGGAAGCTGATAGGCAGTCTAGGGGCAGAAAACCCATATCTTGGATCCAAGAGATTTGTACACATGACCATACAGGTCAGAAACAAGAATAATTGATGTTTTTATCCTTGGTCCTATGTGCCTGGCACATAGTAGATGCTAAAAATTAATATTTGTTGACTAAATGAATGAAATAAGAAAAGACTGGAGCCTCAGAAGAAACCTACACAATAAGACATCTGCAATCTAAGCAAGAAATCCAGATGGCAGAGATTCAGATCTTGGGTAGACTCCCATGTCTGGTCTTTTGGAGTCCACAGAGCTGTCTTGGATGTTTTGAAGCTCTTTCCCTTAGAGCTGGCACCATAGGAGGGAAGGCAAAGTCTCTTACCTGACATTAACTAATGATCTTTAATGGTTCATATTTGGGGTTCATGCCTAGTTCTCTGACCTAACCTGAAAGAACGTTGGTCCATAATAACCCAGGAAATTGTTATTAAGCACTTAACAGATGTCTGACATTGTGCTAGTCCAGTTGTCTACTTCAAAGCAGATTCCTAAGCTCCTAGCCCTTGGGCATGCCTCTCTCCCTAGGGTGTGGCTGGACCCCATGGAACTAATCCAGAGCCACAAGAATCTCATTTCCATTCAGTTCTTTCCCCAAACTTGATTATAGGGGACATTTTAGACTATTTTGAGTAAGATGGGCACAGCTCTGTTTGAATCCTTTCTAATCATCTGTCTAAGGTTATGGAAACAGTTTATGACACTAATGTGAAAGCTTATTTTTCCATAAACAGAATACATTATTTTTGCTTTTGGCATTTTCCTCTCTCTGACTCTGAACTCTTCTACTCTGATCTCATTGCTGGCAGAGCTGAAGCCAGAGCTGTGATAAGCCCAAAGAAGTGTGTCCGCCCCCCCTCTGCCTGCCTTGTCTTTGAAAAAAATGTCTTTAAGCTGCCACTCTAATACTGGGTCACACAGCCGGCAGGACACCATTACCCACAGAATGTTTTTCAAGTCAGTTTCTACTTTGGAGATTTTTTTTTTTTTTGCCCTCCTTCTTTTCACACCTTCCAGCAAATCCAATCCATCCTCTGGTTTATCTAGGTCAGCAAGGGTCTGATTTTATGCATGGCACTGTCAGACCATAAATCCGCAGCAGCTTTGCTTCTCCATCCAGCCCGTCTGCTTCTGTCAGCATCAGCAAAATGCATAATAGAGAAAATAAGCCAGAAAGGCTAATAACACTCATCTGAATAAAATAATCTCTTTGGCTGCCTCAGTTCATTTCATTTTAATCAAGGTGCTAGGGGGAATTTGGTTTTTAAAAAAATCTAGTTTTCTCCTCATTACTGGTTCCCTGTCCAGCCATCACTAAACCATCTCTTTAATCATACATGTACCTTTGTGTGTGTGTGTGTGTGTGTGTGTGTGTGTGTGTGTGTTTTATTATTCTCATAGTTGGATGTTTAATAACATATTGAATGATACATTTAACTCATCTGGGATTTTGTCTCTCATCATAGATGTGTGTTTTTAAGGCCGAGAAGTCATATTCTTAGACATATTGGTATTTGCCAGCTCTATATAGAGATTGCCAGATCTGATAGGCATTCTGGGATAGGGGTGGGGTCTGGAACTTGCAGAAGCATCTAGGGTTCTGACAGTCTAGGTCCTCTTTCCATTCCTTTCTGTCAAGCACAGCACACAGTGTGGAATGTGGACTGATTGTTCCACCTTGTTCCTTAGAGAAAGGACAGTGGCAGATTGAATTCTGCTCTCCGTTGGTATCTCCCTCACGTCTTCCTAGAGACTTACAGCTGCTTTGTTAATTGCCTGTTGCTGCTGTCATATCACAACTATTATTTGCTGGGGGCTGTGCATTTTCAGTAGGCTGTGCTCTTGGCCCTGGCCCAGGGCTGGGTGAGGAACATGTTGGAAGTAGATGAAAGCTGAGTCCTGGTTTGTTTGGAACTGAAAATAATAATATTTCCTCACATTTATATAGTTCTTTTGTGTTGTCATAGTTCTTTTGTGTCTCTCGTCTTAGCTGATCCATACAACAGCCATGAAAGTGGCAAGTTAGAAACACTTGGCCCAGAAGGAAATACACCTTACTATAGCAATGAAGAAGTTCAAGCTATTCCACTAATGCCAAGTGTGCTCTATCTGCAGATCTCTGAATGTTGCCATTAGTAATTAATGACGTCTCAGACTGGAAGTTTCTGGGATTTTATAGCCATTCATTGAAGATCTTTCTCAAGAGTCATGATGTCTATTTTATAGATTGAGCCAATTGAAACTAAACACAGGGGCCATGTATGTGTGTGTGTGGTGTGGGGGGAGGGAGGAGAAATGTTGTATAATGTAGAGGGCAAATTTATGGAGTTGGCTCTTCACCCTGGATATTTTAGAGAAATCCCTTTGAGTATTTGTTGTTAAGTTTGTTGAAGATTCATAAGTAGTCTAAACTGAGGGAGCAAAACTGGGCTAATGTCTTCAGAGCTAATGATTCAGCTGGGCAGTTTTGTCTCACCCAGTCCATTTGCAGTGATAATCCCCTGTGCAGATGCTTGGCTGGCTCTAGACTTTCTACGTCTTCTATCTTTTGACTTAGGTCATACCACCCCCCCTCCAGTACAATATGATATTTTCTTGATCTTCCTCCTGAAATCTTTTTTTAAGTAAGAAAAATACTTGTGGATATTTTGTCTGCTTTTTAGGGATTAGTATTTGAGGAGGTTTGCAGCTGTTCAGCACATTCCTAAGGGATGCAGACCCTTTTCTTTAAATGCTGGAGTATTACACAACCTGGGGCTCTGGAGGAGGAGTAAAGACACTGTGCGAACACATGAGAGATGGAAAAGATATAAAGACCATTTTCAATCTCCTAACCAAATGAAGTTCGGCTCCAGTGACCCCAAATAAAACCAGGCTGCAAAGCCACTAGAGCAGGAAACCACTCTAGCAGAGTCTTAATGTGCTCCCTATGAAATCACGTCTCATGGACTTGCTTCTTTTCCAGCCTGATGTGCGTTTCATCTTTGTTCGTGTTGGCTGGGAAACTGCCCATAGAGTATGTTTGTGTTCCCTTCTTCCCACATTCCCTTCACCCCCCCCCTCCTCCACCTAAAAATAAATAAATGAATGAATTAATTAAGCCACCTCAGTTGAAAGGAAGACTATGTCTGAGAAAGCATCAAAACTCAGAGGAACTGAAAGATCATCCAGAACGTTGCAGCAGTAGTAAAAGAGACTGGGAACCCCTAGAAGAAACATAATAGGTCCCAATACTTTTTGTTTTCAAAGCCATCTACTCATTTTTAAAGTAAAAATCATGCATAGAATTCCACTATGTGAAATAAATCGAAGCAATGTTTTTTTTGAGGGGGTGTAAATCTACTTTTAAAGTACAAATTTTTAGAGTTCTATATTACAAAGTCAATGCGTACAATGAGGGTGTTTATAAACTAAATTATATTGAACTCAGAATTGTGAATAAGTTAAAGTTTGTATCTGTTTCAGCTTCCAATTTATTTCTTGTAGGATTGGGATGGAGTTCAGTGGTAGTGTTTTCTAGTGTGCTCAAAGCCTTGAGTTTAGTTCTCAGCACATAAATCTTAATTCAGACAGATGGATTATTGTAATCTTGGAATAGTTTTAAATTGATTTAGGTACTTATAAGTTTTATTATTGAATTATTGACATTTCCTAGAAGCTAGTCCCATACCCCTTTGTAACTATTAATTAGCTAATTACTAATATTTATAATAAGCATTGCAATAATTGATGACATGGTGATACAGTTGATTTTCACTGGACAACCATGGTCTACTATGAACCCAGCACTGATCAACCGCCCATACTTTCCCATAAGAAGCAGATTGGAATCAATTGTAAATGTAAGATCTTGTGAGACTTACCATTTCCCAAAAGAAAAAAAAATTTATTTTATTTTTTAATGCTGGGAATTGAACCCAGGGCTTTGTACATGGTAAATAAATGACCTGCCATTAGTGATAACTCTAGCCCAAACCTGCCCTTTAAGAAAGCAAATTTAATGGCCTGGCACATTTATGCTTATTGAGGACATGGAATATCTCTTGTTAAAGAATGTAAATTTGATTTTTTATAACTAAAATGGATTGGAATCATGTTGAGAGATCCCTTGTAGAAATGTCACATATCATTGAATATACATGCTTAGTTCCCTCACCATTTTGAATTATTTCTTATTTACTATTTTTTTCAATGCTAAACATTTTGAAAGGAATGAATTAATTTGTATATCTCTCGCTCTTTCCTGGGCATAGTTTTAAATTTCTATGGAAATCTTAATTTCCCTAGAAAGGTAATAGATATAACGTTGTGGTTGACAGGTAATGTTAACAATTTTATATTGCTACAAAGCATGTTGTTTCTGGTTTGGAGGGGTTGAGAGTAGTAAGTGAGTGAGAGTAGTAAGTGTATGTGTGGGTTAGATATGATCAAAGTTATGTTCTGTGCATGTGTGAAAATATAATAAAACTCATTCTTTTGTACAATGAATGAGCTCTAATTTATTTTTTTTTTAAAGAAGAAGACATGCAAAGCCTGGGATAGGGGTTTGAAATGGCAGGCTGTAAACAATATGTACTTTTAACATTCATTGGTTTGAAGCAACTTCTTAACATTTGGTTAAACAAGTCTTTGAGTTGCTGTTCTGGTGTGTTCTGAAGTGTGGGTAGGTGTAATGTGATTAGTTACTACTACAGAATGGAGAGCTTCTAAGTTGAACTCCCAGATTTACAGATCACAAGTGCCTGGCACTCGCCAGCCCTGGTTGAAGCAGTGCTGTCTCAAGAACCAATTCCCTCTCAATGAATGGTCCCTCACCTCTCTCTTCTCTCTCTTCTCTCTCCTCTCTCTCTGTCTCTCTTTCTGTCTGTCTCTCTCTGTCTCTGTCTCTGTCTGTCTCTCTGTCTCTCTCTGTCTGTCTCTGTCTCTCTGTCTCTCTCTGTCTGTCTCTGTCTCTCTGTTTCTCTCTCTGTCTCTCTCTCTCTTTCTCTCTCTCTCTCTCTTTCTCCTTTGCACTGAGAGTGACTAGGGGGAAAGGGAGAGGAGAGGGATGCATACATGCCATGCATACAGTGTGATTCTTCTCCATGGTTAAGAGCACTTTGCTGTTATAGCTTTGGTTTGGAATTCCAGCATTGTGACTTGTTGGCTGTGTGTTGAACCTGTTCTTCACTCCATCTTTTCTCATTTTTCAAGTATGACTAATTGTACCCATCTCATCAGTAGTCATGGGGTTAAGGAAAACAGCACATGTAAAGTGCCTAGCCTATGCCAAGTACATTATATCCATTGATAAACAGGACCACAAATGAATCGTATTTCCTGTTTTCTCTGCTGTTCAAAGAAATTCAACTTCCAGGTGCAAAACTTGGAGTTGCTTAAATTAGTACTGTGAATGGAGTAGATGAAAAGTCCTTGGGAACTCATTATCATTTGATGTGAGCATCTAACATTAGCACTTGTGTTTCTACTCAAGCTGTAGATGTTCAGGAATATGTCTGTTCAGATGTGGCTGTGCTCTTGGTTATATGAGACACATCATGGCTCAGTAATGAAATCAAAGCTTCCTTAGATGTGTTCCTAAGAGTTTTCTGTGATTTTTCTTTCTCCTCCCTTCCTCCTTTATTTTTCCTCCCTCCCTCCCTCCCTCCCTCCCTCCCTCCCTCCCTCCCTCCCTCCCTCCCTCCCTCCCTCCCTCCCTTCCTTCCTTTTTCTTTCTTTCCTCTCTCTCTCTCTCTCTCTCTCAACAAACATTGCCTTCGTGGAATCCTATAGTGGATAAATTTGTGGGGATTTAGTCTGCAGTGCTTTAGTGATTTTTGTCTTTAGATAAAATCTCTAACTTTTGTTCCAAACCCTAGAGACTATGGACTTTGGAGTCAGACAGCCCACATTTGTTCTAGTCTGGCAGTGTAGAACTGTTGGTCTAGACTTCTATGAGTTTCAGTGACTTCTTGACTTTTTCTATGACTCCCCTGTGAGTTTCAGTTTTCTACTCCATAAATGGTAATTCTTCCTTATAATAAAATGTGGGAGCTTCAATGAAATAATACATTTAAAGTTTTCACCAACTTCCTAAGACACAATAGATACTCAGCAAATGCCCTAGCTTCTCCTACCTCACCTTCCTTCTTCCATTTTCTTCCCTCTCTTTACTATTAGTCTATTTTTTCCTCACACATTCCCCCCTTTTTTGGTCCACTGAATTTTAGAAAACAAGAGAAGTAATCTCAGGTTTCAGGAAAGATAACTTTATTTCTGGTTCTGCTGTAATTGCTATGATTTTGTGACATGAGCTATAATTGTAGATGTTGGCCCTTGCTGCTTACCAACATTGAGGGTTTTTTCCTTGCTGTTTCTTTACAGGAAGGATCAGAATGTTCTTTCTCCAGTCAACTGTTGGAATCTCCTCTTAAACCAGGTGAAGCGGGAGAGCAGAGACCACACTACCTTGAGTGACATCTACCTGAATAATATAATTCCTCGATTTGTCCAAGTCAGTGAGGACTCAGGAAGACTCTTCAAAAAGGTATGTGGATATTCTTTATCACAGAGTTTCTTGGGTGGAACAATGACAATCGAGTAAATAAGAGAAGGGATATCTTCTTGGCCTACTGACCATTCTCTTCTATGTACCCACAGGAAAACAATATTTGAATTAGCATTCTTTTCTTTCTTTCTGAACTGAATTAAAAGTAGCCCTGAAAAGATAGCCATTTGCAAGACACAACCCCAAACTGGCACAATCTTGAATAATCTGTGTGTATTAATAATGACTTGTCTTGGTGGCCTCCTCAAGTGATTTGTGGCCCTCTTGGTATCCAGGAACCATCAGTGTTGTTTCATGTTTTCTCTTCTAGTCCACTTAGTGAATCCTTGTATGCTTCTGTTTCCAGAACTTGGCCAAGGTGGATTTAGGAATTTTGTTATTCTTACTGTGGCTTATCTTTGTTCTGGGTCCCTTGGTGCTTCTGAAGCTAGTTGTTATCCCAGTTCCTTGGATATAGATTGAGCAATTTGCCCAAGGAAAAACTAAAAATTAAATGTGACAGCATTGGAGTATTTCTTCCAAATGTGACAACCTTGGAGGATTTCTTCCAAAATCACCTTTCCTTTAGTGGTAGAACCAGACTCTTGGAAACATCTTTTCTTTTGCCCTCAGTAGAGTCATTTATTCATGAGGTTTGGTTATAAATGGTGGCAAAGGCCCTAACCATTGTACAGAGGATACTGTTCCTAACATTCAGTCTCTTAACAGCCCCCTCAAAAAGCCTTCCTAGAAGCTAAGTAAGCTTTCCCACAAGTCACAGGTAGACAGAAGATCTGTAGGGCTATTTTGAATTCATCAGTTTCCAGCTGACAAAACAAAACCTAGTTTTACAGTTTGAGGTTAGGCAGTAAAAGAAAAAAGATTGATAATCAAGGTTGTCATCAATGGCTAGAAGTCTTGACCAGTTTCCCAGTCATTAACATTACAGAGTTTTCAGATTTCACAGCATTGGGAACTAATACCCAGTTTCTTCTGTTTACTAGCCTGAAAAGACTGACTTAGGCTATAACAGCATCCATAAATGGGCTTTTCCTATGTATTAGAGACAGGGTACTGAGAAAGAAGAGAAGAAGAGAAAGACAACTACTTCTAGAGCTTGCTGGCTATTTTTAGTGGCCCAGCTGTACTGTGGCCAGGGCCATTCTTCATTTAGGTTTGAGGGTATTCTTCACTGTCTCCATGGTTTTCAGCATCTGCTCTAGCTTGCTTGTCACTAAGCTGAACTATCCTGCAATACTTGGTGATGTGTGAGTGTGACTAAAATTAAAACATGTTCAGGTAAAATCTTGACCATAAGTGATTACCACTTCAGCTCTTCTGTGTGACCTGGACAACCAACAAGACTATGAAAGTTTCCTCTTTCATCTGAGAAAATAGTTCTCAGGAGAGAGTTTTACCTGGCTTGATTTCACAGTCTTTCAATTTCCTTTTCTCCCAGCCTTAGGGTAGAAAGGAAAGGGACAAGCTATTGACTGTCTAGCCTCTCTACCTCTCAGAGCTGTCTGTGGTAATGGCAGCCAGCTATCAAAGCCATGAATATACCCGGCTCCTCCAGTGCTCATACACATTTCACCTGAGGCTAAGTACAAAACACACAGGAGGAATGGGCCCTGTCACCTCCAGAAGGAAAAAAATCCCTCTGTGAATATTATATTTCATTGGAGAAAAGTAGACAGACATTTATAGATTGATGCATCCTCACAAAGTGAGCATGCCCAAATAACTAACTCCTAGATCAAGAAACACTTTAGAGAGCAAGGGAAGGGGTGACAAAAAGAAATGTACTCATTACCTGACTTGTGAAACTGTAACCTCTCTGTGCATCACCTTTATAATAACAAAAAAAACTAAAAATTGAAACACTTCTATGAAAAAAAGGGGAACACTTCACTACTCCAGACCTCCTCCCCATGCACTCCTACCTAGTCACCCCATATCTGAAGAATAAGCACTGTCTTGATTTAACAGAAGAGATTAGTTTTGCTTAGTTTCTTACTTTGTGTAAGTAGAATCATAAAATATACATTGTTTGGGGATTTCTCTCAATATTATAACTGTGAGTTATTTGTAGTATATCATTAAGATTATAGGTCTTTCTCTTGATCTTTATAACTACTTCAGTTAAGATATAGTTGTTTAGAGATGTGCATTAGATGGTTGAATGGTTAATGCTTTCTGTTCCACAGTGTGAATAATCTCTTTTCTTTTTTCCCTTGGACCAAATATACTCAAAGAACTCTTAAAGTAGAAGAAGCTGGCTGGTAGATCAGAAAAGATTCATTCTCTTTTGGCTGGGTGAGAGCTATTCTGCTTTCTAGTAATAGGCAAGGGAAGATTTTTGCACATTCCAAGTTTTCAATCTTTGGTTGAGAATATATTCATATGAAAAATTAGACTCTCACAAGTTCAGATAGAACATTTCGGTAAGAAAACTATGGAGTGTGCCTGGCCACACTGTCAGTGATGTGAAGCTTCCTGGGGTTTGTTTTGTACTATCAGAGCTGAAGCCTTTTCCAAACACTCCTTTTTCATGGACCTAGGTCTTCCATGACCCCTGAGACCTTCATCTTAAAACCTTGGACTTCTTTATGTGTCCCAATTCCCTAAAATTAAAAAAAAAAAAATGTTTGAGTTCTGTGGTCTTGAAGGTGTCTTCTGAAATCCAATGTCTGACAATTCTGTGATAACAAGGACTTCTCTTACCATGAATTTCCTTTGGGTTGTTAGGTAACATTGGGCAAGTTTTTTTTTTTTTTTTTTTTTTGTCGGTCGTGGGGCTTGAACTCTGGGCCTGGGCACTGTCCCTCAGCTCTTCAGCTCAAGGCGAGCACTCTACCACTTGAGCTACAGCGCCACTTCCAGTTTTCTGGTGGTTTATTGGAGATAGGAGTCTCACGGTCTTTCCTGTCCGGGCTGGCTTTGAACCGCGATCCTCAGATCTCAGCCTCCTGAGTAGCTAGGATTACAGGCGTGAGCCACCAGCACCCGGCTAAACTAAAGATAGATCTTTTTTTTTTTTTTTTTGGGTCCGGTTGTGGGGTCTGAACTCTGGGCCTGGGTGCTGTCCCTCAGCTCTTCAGCTCAAGGCTAGCACTCTACCACTTGAGCCATAGCACCACTTCCTGCTTTTTTTCCCCCTGCTTATGTGGTGCTGAGGAATCGAACCCAGGGCCTCAAGCATGCAAGGCAAGGGCTCTACCACTGAGCCACCTTCCCAGCCCTACATTGGGCAAGTTTTGATAGGTCACTTCCAGTCCCAGAGGTAAGGATAAACAAAAGCAAGGTGTGGGTGTGGCGAGGGCTCACCAAACAGTTGAAGACATCATTTCTTGAGCAATAAAGATTAGTCTTTATTGTTTTACAAGTGTTATCTATAATGACCAGCAACCCAGTGATGCCAAATTGGAATCCAAAACTATAAAAAAGATAGGCCTTTGTTTTACCAGTAAATTTAGGTCTAGCAATAGAAGGAACATTGCTATTTCTAGCAACATGGCTTCAGCAAAGCTGCTTTTCTGGCTTCATTCTGGAAGCCTGTGCCCTTGGTTAATTTTACTCTATGAAATTCACTGGCAAAACTTTTGCCAGTTTGAATCCACATATTGTGGTTAGCATTTTGTATACATTTGCTTCTTTCGTCCTTAGAATATTTCTGTAAGTTAGTTACTATTTTTTTATTTTTATTTTTTGGCAGTACTGAGGTTTGGACTAAAGGCTTCGTGCTGGTTAGGCAGGTGGTCTATTACTGGACCACAACTCCAGCTCTTTCTGGTTATTTTGATATAGGGTCTCACTTTTTACCGAAAACTGCATCTGGACCTTGATTCTCCTATTTCATGCTTCCTGTTGTAGCTGGGATGAGAGGTGCATACCACTGTGCCCAGCTTCTGTTGAGATGGAGTCTCATGAACTGTTTCTTTTCACTGCCAGGCTAGCACAGAACCATAATCTTCCCAAGCTTAGCTTCTCATAGGTGGGTTGATAATTGTGTACCACTATGACCAGATATTAGTTGAGGTGGAGTCTTGAACTTTTTCCCCAGCCTGGCCTTAAAAAGTGATCCTCCCAGTCCATACTCCCTGAGTAGCTAATGTTACAGGAGTAAGTCAGGAGACTTACTGTGCTGTTCTCCTGGCTATTCTTGTCCAGTTTAGTTTGATGTTCCACTCAAAATATTTCTTAAAAAATACAGTGACTGGGGAAAGGAGAGGTGGAGGGAAAAATATGCCAGAAGGTGCTGAGGACCACTAGGTCAAGAAGTCCTGAGGCTGTAGCTACAGCTGGTATGGAGCTGATGGCGGCACGGTAGGGGAACCGACGGGTAAGTGGGATGAGGGGACCCATGCTGGATCATGGAGGAGCAGTCAGATACCACCAGTGTCAGTGGCAATGAGCAGACAAGGATGCTCAACAGTGAAGAAACTTTTCAATTAACAATTGATAAGGCAAAGGTACCTTCTTTTATGAGTGGAGCATCAAGATTGGTGTAGGCCTTTCCCAAGATAGAGTGGCCACCAATCTTATAGCCCTTAATGAAGGGAGAAAGGGTGAAACTTGTAAGAGAAGCTGTGGGAATTTACATCAGCAAGCAGAGTTCATCCAGTCATGCTCTTGCTCAGTATCCATGAATAATCTGTATACCCAGTGGAGCAGATAGACCCAATGGGGCAGCCAGCCCTAAAAATGGAGGAGCATAAGGCTGTCTGCTGCCTTACAACCTCAGAACAAACCTATTGGTGTCAGAATCTCCCTTGTAAGATCACCTTAGATAAAGTTTGCTGATGTCACTGGAGGGACTTTTATACTTGCTCCTGCAGTGGTAGAAGTAGATCAAGGTGGTAAGTTTTACATAGTAAATGGCAATGTCTGAGGTATTTACTGATCTGATACCTGAAGGTGGTTGAAGTCTTGGCTAGAGGGTACTGTGCCACCATCACCTTGACCTTCATTGACAAGAATGGAAGGACGGTCTGTGTATGGAAGACAGATCTCCTTGCCCCTGAGGAAGAGTGGAGACAGAAGATCTGTCAGTAGTATTACATTGATGTATCAACCTGACCTTTGTCTATGGCATATGTTTGTTTTAGGTCCAGGAGCAGGGGCTTCAGCCCTCTGACTGGGAATGGGACTCATAGGATCACACCATCCCACTTGCTAACTTAGGGCCAACTTCTCTGTCCTCCCCATAGACTTAGGGTTTATGCTTGTTTTCTACTGGGTGAGATCAGAGGATGATGTCTCATTTATATGTTTATATATCAAATAAACATACTTTCAAAAGCATTTTTCAAAAACTCCCAGTCATCTGGTTCTAGAATACAGTATTTCCATCTTCATGCACTGTTATGAGGCCCTAGGTGTGGTGTACAGGGAAGAGGTTTACCAGATTTCTTACATTCTTCCATTGACTCCAGAACTTTCCCTGAGTATAGAATTGACCTCACATTTTCTTTTGCACATGAACCTCCCTAAGTGAGGAAGTGCTTAGACATCAGCATTAGATTGTTTCTCCTACCTGATGTTGGAATGAAGCCACTAGGAGTTGGAGTGAAATAGAGTAGCATGTTTTTCTCCCTAGAGGCAGAATCTCTAGTAAGAGGGAAACAAAGACTCATTAAATGTGAAAACTGGCCAAAAATCTGGCTAGCAGCTAATTCAACTAATTTAGGGATGTCAGGATGGCTGCACAATTGGCCCTTCTATGCTACTGGACTCCCTGAAGGGATGCTCCCCGTTAACTCTCTGGTTTGTGGTTATGTCTGCTGGGACATATTTTACATTTTGCATGAAGCCATGTCGGAGATTCCTTTAGCTAAATATACCATCTGGAGAAAAGTGGCCTCCTGTCCACAGCTTGAAAACAGACCTACTTTGTCTAGGGCTCTGGGGAAACTTGAGCCCATTTGCAGCTCCTGCCATCTCCTTTCGTGTAATGAAAGCTCCGTCTGTCTGACCCCTGTTGGAACTAAGGTTTAGGCAAATATTATTGCTGCCACCTTCATTTGTTTAATGTGGTGGCTTCAAACATGGTGACCAAACACTGCCAAGTCTGACTCCCATCTCCATGATGTCCTAAAGAGTCCCACCAAAAACAAAAATAATTTTCCCACTTGATCTGTTCAGACAGAAATAAACTTGGATGTGTTGTTTCCCACCTTGGAGCGAACAATCCTCCTCTTTTCCTGCCTTCACTTAGCTGGAACACATTAACAGTTCCTCTGGCTTTGCTTTTTTAGCTCAGTCTTTCTAGCCCTTGACAGCTGCTCACACTTGAGCTTGGAAGCCAATCAATTTAGACAGTTTGAAGGCTCTCAATTGCACCCTTGTTTTTATAGTGCTCCAGTTACCTGTGCTCCTGCTCTACCTTAGTATGCTTTAAAGTGTCTGTCCTAAACTCAGGTTAAACTGAGAAAGCGAGGTCAGAATCCCCATAGACCTGTAGTTGTCAGTGTGGCCTGTGTGTGAAAGTTACTTGGGGAAAGTGGGGAGAAAGAAAGTTACTTGGTTAGATTAAAAAAAAAATCTTGGTGACTTTGAATAGATATAAAAAGCATGAACTATAAAAGAAAAAAATAAAGACAAATTGGACTTCATCAAGTCATGGACTTTTATTCTTGGAAAGACATTGTTAAGAAAATGAAAAACAAGCCACAGGCTAGGAGAAAATATTTGCAATACATCTGTCTTAGTCCATTTGGGGTTGCTGTTACTTGAATAGCCAACACTGAGTAATTTATAAAGAATGGAGGTTTATTTCTTACCAGTTCTAGAGACCAAAAAGCCCAGGGTCACGGGGCTTCCATCTGGCTTCCATCAGTCCTTCTTACTGCATCATAATAAGGCTGAGAACACAACATGAGTGATAGAGAGAGGACAGAAAGAGAACAGGAGCCAAATTCACCCCCTTATTAAGAACCCACTCTGAAATAAACTAACCTACTACCATATAATGGCAGCAATCCACTCATCTAATCACCTCGGAAGGTCCCATCTCTCAGGACTAAGTTTCCAACACATGGACTTTAGGGAGTACATCCAACCACAGCAACATATATCTGACAGACTTGTATTAGAATGTACAATAAAGAACTTTGAGAACTCAACACTACTGAGACATGCTATCCCAAATATTTAAAACAGGCAAGCATTTTGGTGAACACTAATAACAATATACAATTGGCCAGTCAGCATATGAAAATATATTCAATGTCATTAATCATTGGGATAAGCAAATTAAAATAATGAGCCATATTAAAAATCTGCCAAAGTGGTTAAAATTAAAATGACTAATATTAGTGGGGATGGATAGAACTCTTAAGTTGCTAAGAGTGTGAATTGGAAGCTGAATGTGGTAGAGCATGACCTGCTATCCAAGCTCTCAAGAGGCTGAGGCAGGAAGAACTTCAGGTTAAGGCCAGCCCACATGGCAAGACTGTGCCTCAAAAAAATCAGTAAATGTAAGGTGCTAAGACCATTTTGGAAAATAGTTTGGCAGCTACTTATGAAGTTAAACAGGTACCTACCATCCGACCCAGGAGTTCCAGGTGCTTCTTGGTATTTTCAAATACCAAGAAGAAATAAGAGTTTATGTCCTCACAAAGACTTGTACTAGATGTTCAAAACCACTTTTGTGTCAGAATACCTTCTGAATAAGACCACCCCTCTCCCAGAAGATGTCATGTCTAATCCTGGGAACCTTCAAATATTTATATAGATTTGGGAGACTTTGTAGGGGGAAGGGAAAAACAAATCCTTTAAATAGGGATACAAGTAGACCCATTGCAACAATGAGACATCCACGTTGTTATATCGAAAACGAACTTTACAACTTTGGTGTAGGGGGGAGGATGGGGTGGGAAGGGGAAACAAAGGAGGAGGCTACAATGCTTGATAAGAAATGTACTCATTATCTTGCTCATGTAATTGTAACCCCTCTGTACAATATTTTCACAATAAAAAAAACATAAAAAATTAAAAAAAAAGATTCATTTGAGGATCTTGTGATAGGACTTTGTACCTGATTGTCCATGAGGGCCCTCAGTGCAATCACAGGTGTAGGGGGGGCGGAGAGGAGGGGGTAGAATACAGATAAAAGAGACAGGCCATGTGATGGAAGCAGAGTCATAGAGAGAGGATGTTCTGTCAGGGGCTTGTCTAGATGCTAGAAAAGACAAGGACACAGATTCTTCTTGAGAGCTGACCTGCTGAAACCTTGATTGAAGTTCACTGACATTAGTTTTGGGGTTCTGACCTCCAGAACGATTAGAGAATAAATGTATGTTATTTTAAGCCACCAAGTTTGCTGTAATTTGTCACAGCTGCCTTAGGAAAGTAATACTTGGTTCATAATAGCTCCAACTGGAAACAACCCAAATATCCATCAGCAGATGAATGGAAAAACATATTGTGGTACATCCATATATGCTATTCTGTAAGAGAAAGAAAGAAAGGAAAGAAGGAAGGAAAGAGAGAAGAAAAAAGGGAAGGAAGGAAGGAAATGTGGAGAGATACAATATAACTCAATTCCAAAAAGGATTATGTTGAGAAGAAAAATAAAGAGCCAAGAACAATGAGTACATACTGTATGTTTTTATTTATGTGAAACTTTAGAAAAGGCAAATCTTATCTAGATCCATGAAAAAAACTGATCAGTTATTGCCTCAGGCCAGAGTGGGGATGAAGGGTTGCTTTCAAAAGACATAAAGGAACTTGAAGGGTTGTGAAAATGTTCTGTATAAGGATGGAGTACATTTGTTACTTATATTGTACACCATTTGTTACTTATACTGTACACTTAAAATGTGTATATTAGGTTGTATGTTAATTATGGCTCAATAAAGCTGCCTTGAAAGATAAGGCTCTACCCCAGTGTAATAGCAAGGCAGTCTCTGCTGTAAGATCTGGGGGATTATTGCCTAGAGCCAGAGTGAAGAAACTACCTCTTCAGATACTTTTTCATCTTGAGGAAAGTGAAGAGCTGAGGAAGTCTAAAGGTCCTGTGTATATGAGAGCCATGTCTGCCCTTGCAGCCCACAGCCTTGAAGCAGCCAGGCCAGTTTCTCTAGGCATCCCATTGTGGTTTACTGAATTGTTCTTGAAGAGTGATAGAGAGGAGTGAAGGGGAAAATCTGGCCTCCTTCACATGTAGGAAGTGAAGACTTGAGGTAGAATGCTGGGGAAGAAATGTAAGACCTCATTCAGACTTTTTTGTCCAGGACTCTCAGATGGTTAAATGATCTTTTCACCATTAGTAACCAGTCAAATGAGAGTTGCCAGTCACATTTCCTTTGGCACCAAGGAAATGGCAGTTTAAAGGAGCAGGACGTAGAATTAAAATTAAAAGCATTGCATGCTTCCTGTTCATCTCCTTTGGATTGGGATAGGCTTTGCAATGGAGTCTTTGAGTCGAGCTGCTGGGCATATGTGCAGAGAGAGGACGATGTCATGAGGCCTGTCCTGTGGTCACTGTCATCAAGAAAAAGAATTGAGCTAGCATGTAGCATAGCTCACTGTCTCCCATGGACACACTTGCCTTCTGTATCCACAGGTTCCATAGTGTGGAGTCAGACAATTGCAGATCAAACATATTTGGAGAAATTTGCATCTGTACTGAATATGAATAGTTGTTTTTCTTATTACTATTTCCTAAATAACATAATATGATAAAATTTTAGATAACAGTTACATTGTATTTGACACTATAAATACCCAGAGATAGTTGTGTATAGGAGGATATGTATAGATTATATGCAGATGTTTTTCCATTTTATGTAAGAGACTTGACATCTTTGGATTTTAGTGTCCTCTGGGGTGCTGTAACCAATTCCCCATGGACACTGATGGATGACTATACTGTTGATTGGACTAAAGAGAAAGAACAATTTTCAAAAAAACAAAAACAAAAAAATCTCTGGAGATGTCACTGGGTGAGGCTGGATGCATAATTCAGCCCTCCATCTCTTTCCTATCTGCCATAGCCTCTTCCCTTCCTGAACTCAGTACCTGGGACTGCTTGAATCTCCTCTGCCTTTCAATGTTGCTAGCAGCATTGCCTGCTGCGTTGCAGGCAGCTGCTCTACTTGGCCACTTTATCTTGTTGGTAGCAAAAAAAATCTGTTCTGATTAATTGAGCTTTATTCTCCCATATCTGATGAAGAGATCGTCTTTGGAGGAAAGAATGGGATGTGAAGCTGAGCTTATTTGAGTAGGGGATGGAAAGCTGCCAGCTACTTCAAAGGTATGTCTGCTGATAAAGGGTGTCAGGTTTGCTGCCAAAGCCAACACGGAGGGGAGCTTGCAGCTAGTGCTGCTCATGGTGTTCACTTTGGTGTCTGTGACACTGGGTCAGCAGCATCTTCTGCTCTCCCAGGAGGCATCTCCCTGGGTGGTCGGGGCTTTTTTTGGGCTTTGGAAGATGCAGCTCAAAGGGAAAGTGTGCATCAAAGATGTCCATAGTCTTCTACTTGGGTTAGTGTTATATGTTTGCCTTTTTGGTGTTTTTAGCTCTTAGATGTCTGGGTGCCTTGTTTGCAAGAGCTCAAGGTGCTAGGTTCTAAGTGTTCAAGACAAGGCAATAATCTGATTTTTGTAAACCAAAGGATGAGTAAGAGAATCCAAAGAAGGCTAATGAAAAGCAAAAAGATGTAGAATTGCAGTAGACAGAAAACAAGTTTCTAAATGCAACCTTGTATGTGTATATTAGCCTAAATTAGAAAATCATGCAGTTAGTGAGCACACTGGTGAATACTGCAAATGCATGATTATGCTAAGTGCTGAAGGAAGATGTTCCCCCAGGAAGCTTAAGTCCATTTATATCTTCCCAAACTTTCTGTGGGAGGATGATAATAATAATACTATTAAAAACTTTTCATGCCATGGGGCTGGGAAGGTGGCTCAGTGGTAGAGCGCTAGCCTTGTATGCATGAGGCCCTGGGTTCGATTCCTCAGCACCACATAAGCAAAAAGAAAAAAGCTGGAACTGGTGCTGTGGATCAAGTGGTAGAGCGCTAGCCTTGAGCTGAAGAGCTGAGGGAGAGCGCCCAGGCCCAGAGTTCAGGCCCCATGACCGGACCCAAAAAAACCAAAACAAAACAAAAAAACCCAACTTTTCATGCCATCCAGTGTAGTTTCAGTGTAGGTGGCCCTACATGTATATTTTGCTCCAATACGTTCATCTATTTTTTCAAGCTTGTCCCCCATTAACTTTTGGCTAAAGTGGTAACACTTAAAGGATACATATTATAAAACATATAGCTCAGTGAATTTTTACAAAGTGCCCATTTTTAGTTATTATTCCTAGCACAATAGAAGTATGTCTGTTCCCGACTCCTCTTCTTTACTATAAATGAAATCTTATACTTTCAATAAATTAAACATGTCATTTTTTGTTATTTCTTGGCTTTGTCTTTTCATTTTCCTTTGCTCTCTCCATGTTTACTAATTTTTTATGCTTAGGTGATCCTATAGAGATTGTTGGTATGCTTATTGCCCTCCGAAGGATGTTAAATTTTGTTCTAGAAGGCAATTATGTGAGGGATATTCACCTTGAACTTGTGGGTAGTTGGTTTTCTGTCTTAGAACAGTAAGTACCTATGTCCCAGGACATCATATAATTAAGTCTGTATAATTAAAGCTTGTTTTTTCTTGGGTTTCCATGGAAAGTTCAAAATGCTTATCTAACTTGGTAGACTTTCAACTCCAAATTTGGTCTCCTGTGCAGTGGGCAACACCTAAGATAAGACAGTCACTTATTCCAGTTTGCCTGGGTTTGAGGACTTACAAGATAGGAGACTTTCAATTTTAGTCAGTCGGTTGATCACATTTGGGTAATTTCTGGCTTGAGACTCTTATGTATAATGCCGCTATGAGCACTGTATTAGAAAGTTACTTCTTTCTAGTGTGTATGTAAGAAGTTAAAATTCACAGTGTTACTCTTGTAAGAACAAGAAGAAATGATACAGAAATTTGAATGCCTGTGCACTTTCCAGTATGTCATCCTACCACCTGGTGTTTCAGGATGCATCAGTGGTGTCTTTAGAAACTACTTGTTGCTACGTTACATTGCTGGACCTGATCACAATACTGGCGTTCAGGGTAATGAATTTAAAACCAGCTCTTTGCTCACTCTAGACCTTTCCCTTTCCCTGTCTCCCTCTCCCTTTCTGTCTTTACCTTTCTCTTTTCTCCCTCTTTTCTATCTAATCTTATGAATGATTTTTAAAAAATTATAGTATTTGTACATGGTAGAAAATACAGAAAGAAAAATCCAACTAAAAACTATATTATAGGTCATTCTTACTCTAGAGATGACTCCGTTTCAGTTTATTAAAGTATAATCCTTTCCTAAGAAACATTACTGTCACTTTCACTTAAAAACAAACAAAAAGAACTATGCAAGCCAGGTGCTGGTGGCTCACACCTATAATCCTAGCTATTCAGGAGGCTGAGATCTGAGAATCACAGTTCAAAGCCAGCCTGGGCAAGAAAGTCTGTGAGACTCTTATCTCCAATAAACCACTCAGAAAACAGGAAGTTGCACTGTGGCTCAAATGGTAGAGCAGTCACCTTGAGCTGACGAGCTCAGGGACAATGCCTAGGCCCACAGTTCAAGCCCCACAACCAACAACAACAAAAAGAGCTTTGCAGTATTGTGGTGGCTGGGAACAGTGGTACATATCCACCATCCCAGCAATAAGGAAGGCCAACATCAAGAGGATTATGGTTCCAGGCCAATGTGAGCAAAAATGTTCAAGAAACCCCATCTCAACAGAAAAAGCTGGGTGTGATATTTTTTTCATGCCTATCACCCTAGCTATGGTGGGAAGCATAAACAGGAAGACTTTTGTTTAAGCCCCTGTAGATAAAACCTGAGACCCTACTTTTAAAATAACCAGAGCAAAGAGGGCTAGAAGCCTGGCTCAAGTAGTAGAATGCCTTTCTAGCAAGCATGAAGCCGTGTTCAAACCCAAACAAACAAAACATTGTACTGACTATATTCATTTTTAATCTGTTCTAGTTAAGAACACTTTCGTGTTTCAGTACATTTTCATCTCATCTAATACCTACTCCGTTTAAACATTTCTCTCATTTTCCACAAAATGTTCTTCATAATTGGTTTGTCTAAGACATTGGATGCTAGTTTTATATGCCCTTTAATTCACTGCTGGGGTTTTTTGTTTGTTTGGTGTTTTTTGTAGAAATACTGATTTGTTGAAGAGACTAGACAAGTTTGTCTTACAAAGTGTAGATTTGTCTGATTTCTTAATCATGGTATTGCTTAACTTCTGCCTGTATCCTGTATTTCCTGCAAATTGGAAGCCAGTCCTAAAGGCCAAGATGGATTCTAATTGAGACTGCATACTGTTGATGGTATCAGGTATTTCATGTTGCATCATACCAGGAAACACATGATATTTTCCTAACTGACAAATACAGATGCTGTCAATAACCTGCTCTGAACAGAGTCAGTATCAAGCCTTTCCTAGTATGACTTTTACATAAAATAAGAGGAAAAATATTTTCACTTGGAACAAAAGTTGATTGTAAGGTGTTATGCATAATGCCACCATACCACTATTGTGTGACAGTTCAATCATTCATCTGATACTTTAAACAGCAATTTATGATTCAAGACAACTTATTTCACCATCTCTCTAGGGTTTGCAACCACATTAAAAAAGAGTAGATAGCTATTTTAATAACAAATATTAAATAAATGCTAGCCAAGCTCAGGGACTACACTAAGTGCTTTTCATGTGTTAGCATAACTATATAGCCCTTTGAGTTGAGTCCTGGCTTTTCATCCCATTCACAGATAAAGACATGGGAAGAAGGTTAAGCAATTCATTGAAGATTGTACAGCTGGTTGATGGGGGAACTGAGATTGCAGCCTGGGCAGGTAGCTTCCTCTGAATCATCTCTTCACACCACCATGCCCTGCTACCTGGGTGCAAGAAGGTGGCCATCATTCTGGGAAGCTGCAGAGCCAGTGCTTGTGCAAAGAAGTGTAATGGCTTGGGAATCCTCAGCCATACATGTCCATGCTTCTGTCAGCCAAGTGTTTCCCTTGTGCAGCTCTGATTCTGCTTCTTGCTCAGCGTGTCCTGAGCAAGCCCACACCTTCGATTTCTGCTCCCTTCTTGCAGGATTGGCTTCTTTTGAATCTTCAATTTATCTTTGTCAAGAGTTCTCCTTTGAATTTTTTCCCTGCCTGTCTGAGCATGATTTTTATTTTAAAATGAGAACAAAACTTAACTGCTTCTGCTTTTGAGATAGTATCTTCAGGCTTTTCTATTTTTCATCTTCTTACAAAACTGGACTTTTTCTGATCTTATAGTTTTTCTGCTGGATCCAACCTTTCTTTGTTTCTAATCTGAGCCCTTAGGGTTGGTTGATTTTATCTTTGTCTTTTCTCCCCTGTGCCCCACAAATTATAGGAGTCTATTTAAAATGAAACTTGTAGTTATTGGTTAATTTTTAATTGCCTGTGCTAAAATTTTGGCTTTGAAAAACCATATATTCTTTTCCTTTCATTTCAGAGAACACAAACTTAGTAGCCTAGAATTCTTTCAATTATAAGACTAACATTATTTTTTCAAAACACTGTAAACAGAGAAAAAGAAAATGTGCAATTATTTTATAAACATTTTAATATGCTTCCTTTCATTTTTTCTATGCATATTCTTAAGAAAATGAAGATGAAATTGTATGTGTATTAAATTTTGCTACTGTTCATTTAATGTTTTAATAAGCATTTTCCATGTCATAACATCTTAAAAACCTGTTTTTTAAATATGGCTAATAACACATTTTAAAAAAGAAAACATAGCTTTTTATAACTATATAGATACAGAGCCTTATCTCCCCACTATCCCATAGCTTGGTTATGCATCTTTGTCTTTCTTGACATGACTCTGCCTTGGACCACATTTCTTTTTTTTTTTTTGTCAGTCGTGGGGCTTGAACTCTGGGCCTGGGCGCTGTCCCTCAGCTCTTCAGCTCAAGGCGAGCGCTCTACCACTTGAGCTACAGCGCCACTTCTGGTTTTCTGGTGGTTTTTATTGGAGATAGGAGTCTCACAGTCTCTCCTGCCCCGGCTGGCTTTGAACCGCGATCCTCAGATTTCAGCCTCCTGAGTAGCTAGGATTACAGGCGTGAGCCACCAGCGCCCGGCCTGGACCACATTTCTTTACATGTAGAAGCAATCCAAAAATCTCCTTGAACTTCTTGTGAGTCACTTGTTTATAGGGTGACTCCATAGATGGCCTCTGCTTTCATTTGGCAATATGCTATTTCTACTTAATATGTGGTGTAAGGCATATTAAGTAGATATGTTTCATTAGGTAGCCCATGAAGAGAATACTACATGGTATTCAGGCAAGAAAAGAAGTTTATTTATGGAACTGCTCCCCCCACCAGGCATGGTGCTGATGCGTGGTGGAAAGGGGAGACCCACTCCCAGAACAGGACTTATCTAGGCTAAGGACAGGAAAAGGTGTGACCAGGTTGGGGAAAGGTGTGGCCACCTTGGATTTGGATGTGACCTCAGGGCCTGGGACCTTCCTATGGCCAGCTGGGAGGTTGGCCAGAAGTGGCCAGGATGTAACCTAGCAGGAGGGGGAGTTGACTGCTTCCAGGTGTGCCAGGTACCTAGGTAACAGATACTGGGTGGAAACTTAGCCAGGTAGTAGGGAGGTGTCTGCACTGGGCCTGCTTGGAGTGGGGGGGAGGGAAGAGGGGCAGAGAAGGGGGTCCGCAGACCTCACATGCAGCAAGGGAAAAAGGTTCTCCTATGTCTTTCTTCCTCTAATGTCTTCCTCATTGTCTTTGAACTTAGCTGTAAATTTAAATCTCAGAGTTGACTCTGAGCTTGAGTCCTAGCTAGCTCAATACAGTTCTTTCGTGTCTGTTTCCTCATCTTTACAGGGATGAAAATTACTCATAGCCTTCTGCTTCCTGCCTAGACTGCCATAAGAAATCAGTAAAACCTGGAAGGAAGTTGCTCTGTAAAACTGTTAAGCCAGATGGCATCTGATTCTGTTCCCCTGGAAGAGTGTGTGCATTGTACCTTCTCCCAGCTGGAGTAGTCTTTACATCTCTAAGCTAATCTTTTTTAGCAGTGTGTTATCACATAGGGTAAGAAAAAAAATAATAAAGACAAACTGGGAGATCACCCTCTAGCTTTAAGCATCTCTCCTCCAAAGCCAAGATAATCCAAGCCTTCTGCCCACATAAGCATCCCATCCTTTCCTGCCTTGCCTCTTCCCATGACCTTGTTTTCCTATTGATATTCATTTTGAGGGTGGAGAGTTTAATAAAAAAAAAAGGCATTTTTCTTTTTCTTTTTGTTACCCTATGAGTCATTGGCCTTTCTGAGCCTTTGAGTTTTCAGGCAAGGAAAATTGCATAGTCTGCTTGACCCTTAAGAACTCCTTGAAGAATACCTTCTTTAAATACAGAGCACAAGTAACTGCTACCAGTTCATTCAGTTCAGTTTAATAGTATTATTTGACTGTAATTGGTCAATATCCAATCTGGCACTATAAAAGGACTGTAGAACAAGTTGAAAACATGGTTCAAGATCTTAGATTCTTTACATCTCTGTTGGGTAGTCAGGCCACAGACTCTTTAAGTAAGTTACAACTTAAGAGAGCAATTTAATGAGTGTGATAGATAATTAGTTGTCGATAGGAGCTTGGAAAAGAAACAGATTCATGGGAGGTGAGTCAGGCTCCTCACAGAGGGGAAGGAATTGGGCTAATGTTCTCTTAATTACCTGTTTCCAGGATTCTCAATTATCCATCCATTTCTTATCTTATGGAAATATGTGTTGAATGTTTCCAAATCATCTGATACCAGCTTCCTTTCTTGCTGCATTGTCCCCATTAGAGATGCCACCCATTAGCCCAGTCTGACTTCACAGAGGTTGAATGTTGGGGAGCAATGCAGCAACTTCTTGGGAAGACCTTGGAGCCTACATGGGAAGTGCTTTGAATGTCAGCTTAGGGAGTGTGATCATCAAAGAGACATTGGCCATGCTTAGCTAGGACAATGGAATCTTGAAAAACACATTTTCTGCTACAGTATTTGAAGGCAATAATGGAAACTAGTTCTTGGATAATGGCAAGGGGAACTGAAAGAATGAGATTTACTATGAGACAAAGCAAGACACTAGACAGAGCTTGATAGGCAATGGGAGGAATGGAGATTCACTTAGTCATTCAACAATTATTTATGTGTGTAGCACCTATTTTCCATGCACTGGATTAGGAACTGGAGAAAAGCATTGAACAAATAAATAACTTCTTGGTGTTTTGTTGTTGTTTTTTTCTTTTGGCAGTACTAAGTTTTGAACTCATGGCCTCAAGTGGTGGTTCACTCAAGTGAACCACCACTTGAACAACACTCCTAGCTTTGAGCAACTAACAAAAGTCCTTGCCTGCTTGGAGCTTGTATTCTAGTAGGAGAAACAGACACTAAAAATAAATCAGAAAATACATGTCCCATGATGATAAAATAAAATGGGGGGCTGGGAAGGTGGCTCAGTGGTAGAGCGCTTGCCTTGCATGCATGAGGCCCTGGTTCAGTTCCTCAGCACCACATAAGCAAAAAGAAAAAAGCTGGAAGTGGCGCTGTGACTCAAGTGGTAGAGCGCTAGCCTTGAGCTGAAGAGCTGAGGGACAGTGCCCAGGCCCAGAGTTCAGGCCCCACAAAAAAAATAAATAAATAAATACATAAAATAAAATAAAGTGGGGAAAAGAGATAGTGGTGCTAAGAATCTTGCCATTTTATATTGGAAGGTCAGAGAAGGTCTTAATGCTAAATAAGCATTTGAACTGATCTTCAAGGACATGGTTGTTAACTCTTTGAGAGTTTCAGGCAGAGAAAACAATGCAGGTTGAAGTGTATGAGAAGGGAATGGGCTTATCTGGTTAGAGATACAGAAAAAGAGAATGGGTGCTGGGTAGGCATGGGAAAGAATGGTATGAGAGGAGTTGGGGACTGGGACAACAGCAGAAGCCTTGGGTACAATTAGAGGCAAACAGTGGAACAAAGAATCCCACACTCTGGGCTCCTGTTGAAATGATTATTCTGGCTTCTGTTAAAAAGCCTGAAGGAGAAGCAAGGTGAAAGCAAGAAGGAAGCCTCTGTAAGTAGTTCAGGCCAGAGGTTATAGTGGATTGGAACCAGGAGGTAGCTATGGAAAGTTTGAGAAGTGTTCACATTTTGAAGACAGAGCAATAGGATCTTCTGCTGACTTGAATGTGTCACATGGGAAAAGGTAGTCCAAGGTGATCCCCAGCATTTTGTCTTGAACAGTTTTAAGTTGGACTTGCTCAGTATTAAGGAAGTAGGTAGGGAAGCCATTGATTATAATCCTGTAGTTGGTGAAGAATCTGAGAGCTAAAGAAAGTGATCTGCCATTGTTCATTTAGGACAGGATCAAACCTTAGGTCTTCTAAGTTCAATTGTAGACATAGGAAAGGGAGATATTAGTCAGAAGAGCTGGAAGGAAGATTTGAAAATTAATTACATACAAGTAAAAGGTGAAGCCAGAAAAATAAATATTCAGACTAAAGGGCAATTGAAGCCTGGAGAGATTTTGAAGAGCTAGCAAAGAGGCTAGAAGAAATTAAAATGGACAAAAGGCTCAAAGTAAATTATGTGCATGTCTTAAAATGGTATAATGAAGCACATAAAATTTTAAAAGGGGGGGTATATGAATAAGAAAGCAATAGGGTGCATGAATATGCTTGAAATATATGCATTGATGGAAATATGATAAACCCAGTGTACAACTAAGAAAAATAAATAAATGAACATAAGGCAAATGTGAATAATCTGTCTCACAGAACTGAAATGAGAAGCTTGCTCACTGATGAGAACTATGAGGGACTGAGAAGAATGGTACTCAAGAAAATGTCCTTGGATTGAGTTTGGGATCCTTGGAAACCATGGTGCCCTGAGCAAAACCTCTATAATTTTGAGCAATCTTTATTTTGTTTTATTTTGTTTTTTCAGCTAATATAAGATGGAACATAATAGTGTAAGCATGAGATAGTTTAAAAAAATTCTCTTCCAACCTAGCATTACTTTCTTCTGACCCTTGAACAAGAACTTCACCTTCCCAGATAGCTACCAGTGCCCAGGTATAAACTGAACAGAAAGTGTACTTCATATCCCTTTTGCCTCCTGGAAATCATATGAGGATAACACTGGCAAAAGATAGGAAACTGCTTCAGAAGAGAAATGTTACATAAATCAAAATATACTTTCCTGGTTGACTGTAAGTTTTTAGCTTAAAAAAAAATCTTGATAAGCTGGTACTGATGGCTGATGCTTGTAATCCTAACTGCTTGTGTGGCTGAGATTGGGATGTTCTGAGTATGAAGTCAGCCCAGGCTCCCCCACAAACAAAAACAAAACCCAGTAGCTGAATTGCGGTGGTATGTGCCTGCCATGCTAGTTACATGAGAGACTGAGATTTAGAGGATCATAGTTCCAGACGTGGAAACAATAGACCAAAAGACTATCTAAAGGGAAGAAGTGAGCAGGAAGCTACATGTCTATCATAACAGTTACGGTGGGAAGTAAAAAATAAGATCACAGTACAGGTGTGTGCCCTTGCAGGAAGAGAGACTCTATCTTAAAATAATGAATGCAGAAAAGAACTGGAGGTGTGACTCATTGGTAGAGTGTCTACCTAGTAAGTGTAAGGCCCTAAGTTCAAATGCCATAATGTCAAATGTCATAAACATTTTGTATTAGCTGGGCACTGGTAGCTCATTCCTGTAATCCTAGCTAACTTAGGAAGCTGAGATCTGAGGATCATTCATGGTTCCAAGCCAGCGTGGGCTGAGAGGTCCCTGAGAGACTTCTCTCTAGTTAACCACCAGAAAACCAGAAGTGGCACTGTAGCTTAAAGTGATAGAGAGCAAGCCTTGAGGGAAAAAGCTCAGGGGTGGCACTAGGCCCTGAATTCAAGCCTCATGACTGGGAGAAAAAAAAAAAGAAGGAAAAAAATTTTTAACAGCTATTTTTTAACTGAAAAATATTGACCAATGGAATCTAATTTAATCTTTGAAACAAAATATTTCAGTATCATTTTGATTAAATCTTCATATCCAATATCAATTCCTGACTGAGTTTTTTAAAATGTAATTTTATAGTCATTGTTGCTCATCTATAAGAGTAATCATGTTTGTAATCGTTAGCCCTGACCCCAAGGCCTTGGAGGTCTTACAAACCCCCTTAGAGCAGCATTGGACCTTCTTACGAAACAAGTGAAGGTTTTCCTTGCTGAGTGCTGAGCAGTCAGTGTTAGAGCTGTAGGTTGAAGCCAGTAGAGTTTAATTCTGTCCTTCCAATCCCCTTCAACAATGGTATAGAAAGAATGGGAATGGAAATTAATTGAACCTTCTGGCATTATTAAAGTTATCAGTGCATATCCCCTCTTGGGCTAGGAAGATTAAAAAGGGTGTTGTAATCAGAGCAGATGATTTCTGACACTTGGATGGGCTTCCTCCCCTAGTTAGTTGTAGAGATGTGATGTGAGTTTGTTGCCTCTGGCCTGATACCACATAGCTCAAGGCTATTCAGTCTTTACCTCTTCCTCCTACCCACTTGGGAGGAAAGCCTGCTCCTATGCTCTCTGGGTAGGAGATCCCTTAGCTTGGAAATCAGGCCTGTTATTTCTCCAAAGATGCTGATGTGTCTTAGGCAAGGCTTGGAGTCACACCTTGTTCAAACTCAGCCTAAACTAAATAGGTAATTGAAATGCTGCTCCCTGGTGATACAGTTTGTTTTTAACAAGTGTTTACTAAATGCTTTTCCCAAGCACCACCCAAGTCTAGCCAGTTCAGCCTGCTGGCATGTTGGTATCTAAAGAAGATCCTGATACCAGAAAGCAGGTCTTACCCTAACCAATAATTGGGACTGTGATTCTCAACTTAGTAACCAGTCTAGGATTTGGTTTTCTAACTTGTAAAAAAGGATTTGGGGAGGGGCTGGGAAGGTGGCTCAGGGTAGAGCGTTTGCCTTGCATGCATGGGGCCCTGGGTTTGATTCCTCAGCAACACATAAGCAAAAAGAAAAAACCGGAAGTGACCATGTAGCTCAAGTGGTAGAGCGCTAGCCTTGAGCTGAAGAGCTGAGGGACAGCGCCCAGGCCAAGAGTTCAGGCCACACAACCGGACCCAAAGGAAAAAAAAAAAGGATTTGGGTTAATCTTCCAAAGCTTCTTCCTTGAAATTCTACCCCACCCCCTTTTTCTCCTTGAATTTTTTTTTTTGGGGGGAGGAGGTTGGTCGTGAGACTTTAACTCAGGGCTTGGGCACTGTCCCTGAGCTCTTTTGTTCAAGACTAGTCCTCTACCACTTCAAGCCACCAGACCACATCTGGTTTTCTGATGGCTAATTGGAATTAGGAGTCTCACAGACTTTCTAATAGCTCTCATACTTTAGCATCCCAGTAACCTTCCTTAGGGCAAATCTGTCATTGGTCCTTTCTTGGTAAAGCCTATTTCAAGTTTCAATTAAGAAGAATCTTTAGATTCCTAAAATTACTTGGCAAAGGATGAAGAGAAATAAGGTATTTACACAGTCTCAAAGTATCTTCCCAAGATATTTATTAAAGTGAGAGGGAGAAAAGTAGCAACTTCATAGCAAGGAAACCTAAAGATGCCTACCCTAAACAAACAATGAAAAATGTTTACTACCAATAGGCTGAAGCCCTAGCCAGTGCCTCTGCTGTATCTAATATACTAAGAAAATTTACATCACTTCTATGGAGTTTGCCCAACACTTCTGAACTTAACTCTAATCACAAGGAGTTATCAGACAAATCAAAATTGGCAGATCAACTATTAAGTAACAGAAGTTTCTGTGCAGCTCACTGAAGAGTAATCTTTAAGAGACACCCAGCTCTATTCTGAGTCAGAAATATCAGAGTGTAAATTTTGTGCTATATATTTAAGTGCTGGAAAACAATCTGACACAGGAAGAAGAACCCTTTTCCCTAGATTAGCAAAATATCGTTGTAATCTCTGGGCCATTCTTCTAAGAACCAGAACAGCTGCCTTGTTCACACTTAAAGGTTGCAGAAACCGTATAAAAATTCCTTTTGTGGCCTTAGTTCAGAATCTCCAAATGCCAGAATCTCATAGAACATGGTACAATCATCCAAATCAGGGAATTAACATGATACAGTATTATTAATCTACTAATCTTATTCGGAAGACACACACTTCACAGCCAATTTCTGGACTAGGGTCTGGGTTCAAGTTTATTAAGTGATGTTTTGCAAAGTGGTGTTTCTTCTTTTGGGTAACTCTTGGACCAAATTCCCATCATTCAGGTCAGAGCTGCCTGTAATTTCCATCAGAAATGTGTTCACCATTTGGTTATAGGATATGATCAAATGAGTGGATGTTCTCCATAGCCCAGAGACTACTTCCATTGGCCCTTTTCCCATATTTCTTCCATGCTCTTGCTTAGTTCAGAGTGAGTGTCAACATAAAACCTGGATCTGAGTGCCATGCTTTTATGGCTTGACAGTATCAGCTTTTGCAGTGAAAGAGAGAAATAACTAAGCCAGCAAAAAGGAAGAGGGAAGGAAGGGAACACTTAGTTTTTACCTTAAGCAGCAGCTTGGAGGAGGTTGTTGCTTACTTGAGATAGTAAACTTTTACAGTGTAGCTTTGCAAGGGAGCTGGAAAACGTGTACACGCATGCTTGAACTTAAACTCTGGCTCTGTCCCTGAGCTTTCTTGTTCAAGGCTGGTGCCCTACTGCTTAAGCCACATCTCTACTTCCAGTGTTTAATTGGGGATAATAGTCTCATGGGCTTTGCTGCCCACACTAGCTTAGATCCTTAGATCTCAGCCCTCTGAGTAGCTAGGATTACAGGCATGAGCTACTGGCACCAGACTTATTTCAGTTTTAATAACTAGAAGTTTGAGTTTGTAGAACTAGTTGAAGCACTTGGGATTGTTCCTAACCTAAGCTTGATGATCTACCTGAGTCAGGCAGGAAAGAAATGAAGAGGAGTTGTTAAGCTCTTTTCTGTGAAAACTATGGAGAGTATATGTTCTGTTACATTCTGAAGTTCTGCTAGGTTTCTAGAAAACCCTTTGAATATGTTTCTCCCACTGCTATGTGAATGGAGTATGTCCCCGGCTGAAGGTCATGTCAGTTAGATGTGTGGCTGAGAAAGGAATTTCAACACACATTCAGATCAGCTCTTCATATAGATTGTGTGTATTCTCCCAAGCCTGTGTCAAGCCTTCCTTGAATACCTTTGACTCATTCTGCCCCCAAAGACTCATATTATAGAGATTTCAATTAGTGTCCACAAGTCCACTGAGGAAAAGTAGTAAAGAGCAGTGAAGCCCTTTTTAGGAGACACTTTGGTGTAGCAAAGGAATATAAGGCCAAGAATCAGGTGGCCTGGGAGGGACCTAGGGCTTCAGATGGGTTTTGTTATTGGTTTAATTCTCTATCACAATCTTGACATTCTCTCTGGAGTGTTGACTGTATTCTAGAGAAACATTTAAGGAATTCAAGGCTGAATTAATATTCGGTTCTTGGGTAAGACACTTGAAGTTTTCATATTTTGCAAAATTGTAAGTAAATAGTAGAATGGAGACCAGAGGAAGAAGCATACATAGTATGACAAGCTGACTTTTCTTGTTCTGCATTCTACAAGTAGTAATGATGAATTAGAGGGAAGCGGGGAGGGCAGAGGAGAAGAGGGCAGCAAAGAAAAGATGCCAGGTGCTCATTGCGCATGCCTTTAGTACTAGCTTATTCAGTAGGTGAAGATCATGGTTCAGTGCTAACCCAGAAAGAAAAGTCCATGAAACTCCACCTCCAAATAACCAGAAAAATGCAGGACTGGAGGCAAGGATCATTGATAGACTGTGTCAGCCAAGCAAGTAAGCTGATAATACTGAGTTCAAACTCTAATACAAGCAAAAAAGATAGATAGATAGATAGGTAGATAGATAGATAGAAAGAACATGCTGTCCATCTTTTATCTTTTCATTTATTTCTGAGTGTCAGTGTACTAAGAAAATATTTCCCAAGCTCTCCAGAACATTTAGGTTTAATTAAAAATAGTAAAAACATACCACAAGCTTAGTGCACTCTTTCTGCCTAGGGTTTATACAAAAGGTTGACATGCTCTGGCTTGGAGACCCTGACCCCAACTTCTCAACTTGCTGATTTCAACCCTACATAGTTGGCTGCAACCCTAATGCCAGGAGGAATGCGCAACTGACAGCCTACCCTATCTCCAGGCTAACAGGACATCTTGATTAAATTAGCGTCGAGGGGGTGGGGTGGGGAGAAAGGCACAGTGGTACAAAGGGTGTTTTGAAGAACCCTATAGTGCTATGGAGAATGAATGTTCTCGTTAAATATGGCCGTGACCTGCAGCTCCACACATGCAGAGACACAGCTCAATTGTATATAGGAGTTGGGGGTGGGATAATCAGGAGAAAGGCCATCCAAGGCCACGCTCTTCATCTCTAAGTCAAGAGAACAGCTTGGCATGGAAAGGCTGGAATGCAGAAAGGTCTGTTTGCTTTCATTTTACTATCACTAAGGCAAGCAGTTCTTTGACCAAGATCCATATTTTTGGAATGGATCAAGAAGTGGTTGACTTTCCCTGGTTGGTTAAACCTTCTTTCTGTTACTTCTAAAGTTACTAGGGGGACTCTGAAAGCTCCCATTGTCTTCTTCTTTCCACCCCCTTCCTTGGGCTCTCCAAGGAGATTTCTGCCTGAACTCTATAGGGTAAAACATGAGAGGCAGTGCCTCCAAGACAGTGCCCACTCTTGTCATTCACCCACTATCCTCATCCCATTCATCCTTGGGGCTCAGGACCAAAGCAAAGAACAGATGGGCTGTTGAAGGCTGCTACAGGATGCCTAGATCAGTGGGCAGGCCGTCATGCTTTCTAGCTGGGTTACCCCTTGGCTCAGTTCCATCCACACTGGCCAGGGAGCTTCATGAGACACACTTTTGCCATTTGTCCTTTGAACTACCAGCCAGCTAGCCAAATACAGCAACTTGATTTAAAAGCTAATTAAGTAGTGGTTTCCCTTCTTGAAGCCAAAATCTTCTAGCAGCTTATTTTTGTATCTCCATATGTATGCTTCTCTTTTCAACAAATGGAATTAAAACCTTCTTCAACAGTATGCACTTGAGGACTTAAAAACGGATACACCAAGAATATCCATTGTACTGTCCTTCTCTTTCTTGCTCTGAAAGTTTTTATTTGTTCATCCTCTATTTTTGCCCAGTAATTATTAGATGCTTACTATAAACAAGGCTTTATACAAGGTGAGGGGAATATTAATTATTACAAACTAGCATGGAATAGGAGTTTATAAGTTTAAATTCATATGACAACACTTAGCAGACATTCCCATGGACAAATTGCTTCCCTTCCCTAAGCATCAGCATCAATGCAAAGGCTACAATAGTAGAAGCCCTAACAGATTTATCCCAGAGATAAAAATGAAGCTATGTCTATAAGTGATTAGCCCATAGTATTAGACACTAAGTAATAAGCTATACCCACTATTTTTATTAATTACTAAGTACAATATCTAGTCCTAATCCTTAAGAAGCTTGTGCTCCTGAGTGAGAAGAAATTCACATGAGAATAGCACTTATAATAACTGCTATAGAAAATAATGCAAGTAGTAAAAGAAAATCTCATATCTAACTTAGTGGTTCAGGAGAACCAATGAACTAATGTACACTAGTTGAAATCCTATTACTGTATCCATGGTAGACATCACTAATCAATCATGGAACTCTTCTTTAGTTTTCAAGATTGGAAATTTAATAGATAACAAAAGTATATAATGTGCACAGTAAAAATCAGTTATAAATCAAATATTGGAACAATTAACTACATGGGCCAACACAGAGCTTTTTATCAGCACCTCAAAAGTCCCTGGTACACTCCTTGCTATCATAGCCTCTGTAGCCACCCTGCTATCTCTCATAATCTTAATTAAATTACTTGCCTTTCTTTAGTCATATCTCTTAGTATTTATCCCTAAATACTATAGATTAGTTCTGCCTATTGAATAGGAAAAACACTTTTTCTTCTCAGTACCCACATATTCTCTCCATACTTCACTTCTGATACCAGATATGTAAAGGAGTTTCCCATATCAAGTTAATTCTCTCTTTCTTCACTGACACCACCTAATGTCCTAGAATTGAACCTAATTCTGACATTGTCTGCCTATAATTAACACTATTCTTCCAGGTTAAGGGTTCCATCACACAAGACTACCCCTACTTTAGCTGTCCATTAAAAGTCCAGGTTTTCATCTGAGATTCTGATGGACTGGCTGTCAATCAGGAGTTTCTATAGTATTCTTCCCCATGGGTTCAGCCATTGACTGCTACACCAGCGTATAGAACTCAGGAAGACAGTTTGCTTACCAAATCACCAGTTTATTATAGAAGGATCCAGGTCAGAGACAGCCAATAGGAAGGGATGAATAGGCAAGGTCCAGGGTTTCCCTGCTGTCTCCAGGTGCCCTCTCTCAGCAACACCAATTAGTTTCACCCACCTTGAAGCTTTCCCAACTCTATCCTTTTGAGTTCTTAATGGAGGACTCATCACAAAGGCATGGTAAATCACTGGCTATTGGTGGCCAACTCACCATCAAGCCTTCCCCCCTTTCTATAGAGGTTGAGAGATGAGGCTGAAAGCTCAAGCCTCCAATCTCCTGATAACCAGTCCCCTACGATCTCAAAGGCTTTCCAAATGTTACCTTATTAAGAGAACACAATAGTCTGGTCTTTCAGAAAGACTAGGCCTCTCTGACTCAGGGGCAGGCAATAAAGACCTAGCATATAATAGCTTTGACAGGAGGGATGAAAAGGTGGAGGCATGTGTTGGACATATCATGAAGCAAAAGCCAACACATATAGTCATTTACTACAGAATTAAAAATCACCAATTACTTTTTTTCTGCTTTTATGTCAGTGTTGCTTAGGGAAAGCCCATGTGCAGTTACAGAATCTGAGCTATCTGACAAAGCTGACATCCGTCCAGAGGCTGGATGTCACAAGTGGCTTCTTATACGACTTTTCTTTTTTAAAATTTTTATCTTATTGTAAAGATGCTGTACAAAGCGGTTACAGTTACATGAGTAAGGTAATGAATGCATTTCTTGTCAAGCATTGTTACCCCCTCCTTTGTTGTTCTCTCGCTATCCCTTCCCCACATAAGACTTTTCTATCTCCTCTTTTCTAGAGCTTCTAGTCAAGTTCCTCCATTTGATGGCCTTTGGGCCATCAGAATTTCTCTAAGGTTGTCTCTGCATTGTCTATCACTTACCTAATCTCAGAGATGCACTTTATTTGATTTACTCTATCTCTTGAATAGATTGTCGTTTTTGAAAAAAAAAATCTCTGTGGAAATGAGGAACTGTATTTAAATCTTCAAGCTTCGTTCTCTTTTGTTTTACCAGAATGTTGTGGTTACCATGTCCGGGGAAATGAACAACTTGAAAGCCAAAGTGTGGCAAGTGTATGCTGTCACAAGTAGCCATTCATTCTTTCATGCAAAGCACATTTCAGTGCTTAGTGGGGCTCAAGAGTTTCACTAGACCTTGTGAAGACTACAAACAATATAATGAGTCTTCAGGTTTTAACATGGGGTTGTGCTTTTAGAAATGGCAACTTAGGTAATTCAGATTAACTTGAATGCTTCAATGGACCTGCTTTCTACTCAGAAGGCATCTACCATTCTAGCAGATAACTGAGGTGCAAGAAACTGCCCAATGTTTTTAATAAACTTGAAAGACTAGCAGGACAAAGATGAAATTCAAGGTTATAGAAGGGGAAGCCTAAATAAAGTTTCTCCCATGCTTTGGACACTAGTGGGATACAAAAGAAGTAAGGTAATCCAGAAATAATTGAGAAGGTAATCCAAAAGGGACTGGAATATCTAGCTTCAAATTGTCTTAATCTCTCATAAGATTAAGGAGAGCTGGGATAGATAGTGGCTAGAAGCAAATTTAAATCAATCCTTCCTAGAGGAGGATGCTCTATCTTATCAATTTTCATGTACAATGTTTGACATTCAATTTTAAAAATGATCTATGATCAAAGCTAGAAAAACAAGGCTGATGGGCGATCCAAGTAACTGTGTCAGCAAACATAGTTCTCAAATTTACTTCACTTCATAGGTCTGTGCCTATACTAGGTAGATAGAGGCAAGAGGATCTCATCAGTCTGAGACCAACCTATAGTACATGGAAGGATCTTGTCTAATAAAACCAACAGGAAAAACAAATGTTGATTCAAAGGTCTTAGAATCTTAGTTTGTGGGCTGGGAAGGTAGCTCAGTGGTAGAGTGTTTGCCTTGTGTACATGAGGCCCTGGGTTTTTTATTCCTCAGCACCATATAAGCAGAAAAAGCTGGAAGTGGTGCTATGGCTCAAGTGGTGAGCACTAGCCTTGAGCCGAAGAGCTGAGGGACAGCGCCCAGGCCCAGAGTTCAGGCCCCACAACCGACAAAAAAAAATAAAAAAATCTTAGTTTGTTGTTGGTGAGACTAGAATATGGTACAAATCCTGTGGAAAAGTTTGATACTTCCTTAAAAACAGAAGCATAGAATTAATGACCCAGTAATTCCACCCCTGGGGTATATACTAAAAAGAAATGAAAACATATACTCACAAAAACATGAATACAAACATTCATAATAGCAGTAATCAAGAAGTATAAAGAATGAAAATATTCATAAAATGATTAATGGAACAAATTTAAACAAATGGGGCATACATCAATCATATTACTCAGCTCTTAAAAATCAGAAAGCAGGGCTGGGTGGGAGGTGTAGTTCACTGGTGGAACACATGCTCAGTACATGAGAAGCTCTTAGTTCAATCCCCAGCATCAAAACAAAAAACAAAACTAGTGGTACATCTCTGTAATCCCAGCACTGGAGTGGCAGAGGCAAGAGAATGAAATTGGCCACATAGTAAGACCCTACCTTAAAAAAAAATCTTTTTAAAAAGGAGAGGAAGTGCAGGGTGCTGGTGGCTCACGCCTGTAATCCTAGCTACTCAGGAGACTGAGATCTGAGGATCGAGGTTCAAAGCCAGCCCCGGCAGAAAGTCCGTGAAACTCTTATCTCTAATAAACCACCAGAAAACCGGAAGTGGCACTGTGGCTCAAGTTGTACAGTGCTCGCCTTGAGCTAAAGAGCTCAGGGACAGCACCCAAGCCCAGAGTTCAAGCCCAAAGACAGACAAAAAAAAAAAAAAAAGGAGAGGAAGTACTGGTATATATGGTATATATCATATCATGGATAAACCCTTAATATCTTACACTGAGGGAAAGAAGCCAGACACAAAAAGCCTGGTGTTATATGTAGAAAATGTTTAGAATATACTAATCCACAGAGACAGAAAGTAGTTGTAGGAGCTGGGAAAAGGAAGATAGAAGAATGATTACTATCAATTGTGGGGCTATTTTTGGAATGATGAAAATATTCAGAGAATAGTGGCGATAGTTGTACAATTTGTGAATATACTAGAGACTACTGAATTACATACTTCATAATATGGTTGCATAGTATATAAGCTATCTTTCAAAAATAAAAATGGAAGAATTTAACAAAATATCGGTACTGATAAATACAAAGCTAAAATAAAAGCTTAATATGTGGATTAAACAGCATATTAAAGCTGAATGAAGAATTAATGAACTGGAAGACAGATCAGAAAACAATACATTTTGAAGTTGGAGAGATAAAAGAACAGAAAATATAGACACAAACCCTCAGAGCCTTATGGGAGGTGATGGAGAGGCCTAAATGCATATATTTCAAGTCCCAGGAGAAGACAACAAAGAGAATGAGATAGAAGCAATATTTGAAGAGATAATGCTGTGAGTTATCCCAAACTAGCAAAAACATTACAGTAGCATTGTCAACTTCAAATAGGGTAAATATGGAGAAAATACGTGTAGGCATATTATAGTAAAATGCTACCTTCAAAGGAGCTACCACAAAGTTAACACCTGCCCTCTCAACACAAACAGTAGATGATAAGAGACAGTAATGAATGTGTTGAAAGAAATATCCTTCTTCAAAAATGAAGTGCAGGAGTTGGAAGGGTTAGCTCAGTGTTAGGTACTTCCCTAGTATTCATCAGGCAGATACACACACAGAGTCAACTATAGATGTTTTCACATAAGGAAAATCTGAGAAAATTTATTATCGAAAACTCACACTGAAAGAAATACTGCATAGTATTTTAAACCCAGACCTTCTAGATGCTCTACCACTGAGCCATTCCTCTCCCCCCGCCCCCAGTCCTTTTAGTTTTACATATACTTTAGATAGGGTCTTGTGTTTTTACCTCAAACCGAAATCCTCCTACCTGTGCCTCCCAAGTAGGTAGGATTGCAGACATTAAACACGTGCCTAGCTTGTATATTAGGATAGTATCTTACAAACTTTTTACTCAAGCTGGCCTTGAACCACCTCACAAGTAGTGGGGGCTGCAAGCATGAACCACTGTGCTCAGCCCTATATAGTATACTTTAGACAGATAGAAGCTTGGATATGGAGGAAAGAATAAAGAGCAAACAAATAGCATTTATAAGTATATGTGGTGTGTGAATTAACATTCACTGTTGAATGGCAACAATAATATCCTCTCATAAGGTTTTAAGTAGATACAAAATCAGTGGGCAGGGAACAATAGAGCCTATGTTAAATATAAGACAATAGACCCTGTGGGAAAAAATAATTGTTCAAAAGTGATAGAGTAGCTTTGGCAAATCAAGAATGTATGTTGTAATTATGGTAACCACTAATAGAATGGTATCAATACTTATTTAAGAGAAGGAAACACTCAACTAGAAAACAGTAGCTAGAGAGAGAGGGTAAGACAGATTCTGACAAAGGGGGAGAGAAGGATTTGCCCACGAGGGGCAGAGGAACAGGGGTTCTTCTGAGTGATGGAACTGTCTCTTGTCTTAATGGTGGTGGTGACAACTACATTCATCAAAACACACAGAAACCAAAATACCAAAGGGAGTAAATCTTTCTGAATTCTTTTTTGTTTGTTTCTGAATTATTTTAAATAGAAGAGGAAAAAGAGAGCAAAGAGGACCATCAACAAACAGGACAAATAGGAAGTAATACTGAAACCTATATAAGTATTTACAATAAGTATAAATTTTACTACTGTAGGTGAAAAGACAGTTTTAGAAAGCAAAGCTAAAAGTATGTGTTACTCAGGAGAGAATAAATAAAAGCTTGTGTGATATGATGGCACATACCTGCCATCCAAGTACTCAGGAAGCTGAGGCAGAAGAATCAAAAGCTCAGGATCACTGGATTGCTGGTGGCTCACATCTGTAATCCTAGCTGCTCAGGAGTCTGAGAGCTAGGTGATAGCAGAAGCCAGCCTGGTCTGAAAAGTCCCCAAGACTACTCCAAAATAACCAGCAAAAACACAGGGCTAGAGTTATGGCTCAAGAAGCCAAGGAAACAGAAGCCAAGGAAACAAGGCAAGCAAGCATGAGGCCCTGAGTTCAAAACCCTGCATTAAAACAAAGAAAGAAAGAGAGAGAGGGAGGGAGAGAGAGGGAAGAAAAGAAAGGGGAGAAAGGGGGGGGGAAGGAATGAGAGAGAATAAGAAAGAGTTCAAGGTCAGCCTTGGCTACCTATCGATATCCTAACTCAAGGAAATAAAGTAAAATAAAAATAAGGGAAAGAAAGAGAAAAGAAGGAGAAAGGAATGAGAGAGTAAGAAAGAGTTCAAGGTCAGCCTTGGCTACATAGTGATATCCTAATTCAAGGAAATAAAGTAAAATAAAAATAAGAGAAGAGATACTTTTTAAATGTAAGGCTACAGATAAATTTTAAATGATAGGAAAAGATAGTTGGGATAAACTCAGACCAGGTAGATTTTAATGCAAAAAGTATTACTAAATATAAACAGGGGTATTTCCTAATAGAATATCAAATTGGCAGGAAGAAATAAATACTTAATAACATAGTCTTAAAATATATAAATAAAAATGAAGGGCTAGGGGCATAGCTCAGTGGTAGTGCATAGGACTCGCCAAAAAGAAAAAAAAAAGACAGAATTTAAAAGGGGAACATAGATCACCAACCCTACTGAAAGAGCTAATATACTTGTCTTAGTGAATAATTGAACAAGTAGATGAAAAAATTAGTAAAAATGATTTGAAAAACATGAATGAGGCCTAATGATCCAGATGGTGTCTGTCTAACTATTGCAGATGTATACATATACTTGAGTATACATGGAACATTTAGAAAGTATAAGCTTTGGTAGGCATTGGTGACTCATGCCTATAATCCTAGCTACTCAGAAGGCTGTCTGAGATTCGATATTCAAAGCTAGCTCAAGCAGGAAGTCCATAGACTCGTTTCTCCAGTTAACCAGCAAAAAGCCACAAGTGGAGCTGTGGTTCAAGTTGTAGAGAGCCGGCTTTGAGCAAAAAAAACTAAAAGACAACAGCCAAACCCCTGAGTTCAAGCCCCAGTACTGACACAGAAAAGGAAGGGAGGGAGGAAGGGAAGGAAGAAAGAAAAGAAAGGAAAAGAAAAAAAAAGAAACCTGAACTGGAAACCAATAAATTGAAGAGTTTCAGTGAGAAATCAGAGCTGGAAATTAGAATTCTTATTCCCAAACTGTGGCCATTCTCCTCCTCACAATTCCGTGATTTTGCAGTGGAAGCATGGGATGGCAATCACTGCATATATGATTAGTGTGGACAGAGACAAGAAACTGTAAACCACCACATGGAGAAAGCTGCTGCAGGCTCAAAATCCCCATCCCAGCTCCAGGAAATGCATTCTTCTTCACTGCTAGTGAAGGACTCTTCTCTGTTTCCTCTTATGTCCAGCTCTGGCACCTGGGGTGTCAAGAAAAATGCCATCTTCATAATTAAACCCTCTAGAGGCTCTTCTGCTCTTCACAGTCAAGATTCAAAGGCAACTCCAAGAATCCTTACACTACACAGATCCCTGATGAATTGCCTTTGCTACTGTGTTCCTCTTTCTCATTTAATCAGCAGTTTTTCCCAGTGCCCCAGGCATTTCCTGTAGGGGTGCTGCTGACTGTTTTACTTCCTACCAGGCAGCCCTCCTCCTCTCAGTGTTGGCACTGCCAACTTTCAGATGAGCTCTATTAACTCCTATTCTCCCAGCCACCTCCTGGCCCAGCTGTCAGGGAGCCACACAGGCATGCTTCCTTCTCCCCTGCTCCTGGATTTTGTACTTTCACAAGGCATACCCTGCAAAACACCTTCCCATTAACACTTTCTCCCTTCCTTCTGACTCATTTCTACCCCACTCCTTGCCGTTTCTTTGGGAGTGCATTTTTTGGCTGCTGACAGATATACCCTTATTATTATTATTTTTTGTATCTTTTGTTCCTTGTGCTCCAATCTACTCAAAGGTGCCCAGAGTCACCTGGATGCCATTTCTATGCCTTTAGTGGCCTGCTGGGGGATGGGGCAGTCACTCACCTTCACAGTGACCTCAAGAAATGCTTTTGGAATGAGAGATCGGGGCTTGTAGTAATGTTCTCTTCATGCAGGTCATTATCATGAAGAATAACATGGACATTTGCCAAGAAAAGATGACAGTGGTGGTTTAAGAAATGAAGGCTCAGACATGATGTTCTCTTTCATTTTAAGGGATGTTGTTCTGCACTCGTTTTTTTTCTTAGTGTTAGGATAGCTCATTCTAAGAGAAAGGAATAATGGTTTAGAAATCTTAAGGTAGTGCCATCGGAGGCCTTTTAGTTTCTCACCCACCCCCATCCTCCTTTCCTCTCCCAGTCCAGTGGGAGTTAGTCTTGTCCACATTATGTGTTTCACTGACAACAGGCTTTGGTGAACTGGAACGGGGGAGGGAGAGTCTCCGCAGAGGGGAGAAGCTGAATTCGCAGAGTTTGTGCTTTGCCAAGGAATGGATTTTCCCCCAGGGCCACTAGCATTACTGTGGGTTATCATGTGTGACTACTCACATGTTTCAGAGCTTCTGGAAAAGCCGGAAAGAAATGGCTTTCATAAGCACGTATCTCAAAGGAGAAAGGTCCTGGATTTCATTAAACCAGAATTTGGTAATGAGTGCTGTTGGTAGATTCCTTGACCTAGGAGAAAGGGAGCTTCTACCTTCATACTTAATTTCCGTGTTTTCCTATCGGCTATATAATTTGGGTTTTTTTGTTTCTTGGTTTTTTGTCTTTTTTTTTTTTTTTGGTGGTTGTTGTCAATGATGATGGTTATGGTGTTTTTTGAGACAAGATATCATTGTATGTAGCCCAAGCTAGTCTGGAATTTGCTATGTAGCACAAGTTGGCCTTGAACGTTCGATTTCCTTGCCTTCAGCTAGCTCCTGAGTGTTTGGGACTACAGGCACACACCAGCATGCCAGGCTATCCTTTGTTTCCTTTGTTTTGTTTTTTTTTTGGCTGGTCGTAGGGCTTGAAGTCTGGGCCTGGGCGCTGCCCCTGAGCTCTTCAGCACAAGGCTGGCACTCTACCACTTGAGCCACAGCACCACTTTTGGCTTTGTCTGTTTATGTGGTGCTGAGGAATTGAACCCAGGGCCTCATGTATGTGAGGCAAGCACTCTACCACTGAGCCACCTTCCCAGCCCTTGTTTCCATTTTTTTCTTTGTTGTTGTTGCTATTGTTATTTGTTTGTTTGATTGCTTTCCTCAGGAAACAATTTATTTTGGTTTTTTTTTTATGGTAGTAGAGATTGAATTCAGAACCTCATGCTTATACAACAAGTACAGTTAATACTTGGACTATGCCTCCAGCTCCCTTTTTTTTGCACTGGTTATTTTTGAGGTAGGTTCTTGTTTTTTGCTCAGGCCAGACTAAGCTCAGTCCTTCCACTTATGCTTCTCTATGTCTTTAGTGATAATTGATATGCACCACCACACCTAGCCATTGGTTGAGATGTAGCCTCTAGAACTTTCATGCCTGGACTGACCTTGAACCTTGATCTTCCACATCTCTACTTCTCTAGTAGCTAGTATTATAGGCTTGCATACCCAGCTAGGAAAAGTACTTTTTTTCCCCTGTTATCTTTGAAAAAGGGTCTTACTTTATAGCCCATGTTAACCTCAAAATTGAGGAACTCCTGCCTAAGCATTTCAACTTGCTGGGGTTAGATGTTTTGTCATTATAAAAAATACCTGAAAAAAAAAACAATAACTTAAGGGAGGAAAAACTTATTTTGAATCATGGTTTCAAGAGTTTCAGTGCGTGGTTGGCTTGCTCCATTGTTTTAGGAAGAATATCATGGTAGAAGGGCATGGCAGAGGAAAGCTGCTCGCCTCATGGCAGCCGTGAAACAAAGAAGAACGACATGAAGCTTCAAAGGCACACCCCTAGCTACCCACTTTCTCCACCTAGGCCCTGTCTGGGAATGGTTCCACCACCTTCCCAGTTTTGAATCGATCAATGGATTAAACCATTGATTAGATCACTACTTCCTTGATCTTATCTGGAAATACCCTCACAGACCCACCCAGAGGTATGCTTTATTAATCACCTAGGTGACTCTCCATCCAGTTAAGTTGATAATCAAGATTAACTGGAACTGGTAGCATGGCCCAAGTGGTAGAGCGCCAGCCTTGAGCAGGAAAAAAAGCTGAGTAAAAGCTCAAGGCCCCGAGTTCAAACTTCAATTAAAAAAAAAAAAAGTTTTGCCAGGCACTGGTGGCTCACGCCTATAATCCTTGCTACTCAGGAGACTAAGATCTGAGGATCACAGTTCAAAGCCAACCCGGAAAGTTGGTGAGACTCATATTTCCAATAAACCACTAAAAAAGCAGAAGTGGCACCATGGCTTAAGTGGCAGAGCACTTGCCTTGAGCTTAAGAGCTGACAGTGCCCAGGCCCAGAGTTCAAGTCCCACAACCAACAAAACAAAACAAAACAAAAAAAAAAAACCTATCGTACCCCAAACTACATATCTTTTAAGAAGCCATTGTAATTTTAGTTCTATGAAAACCAGAGAGGGAGGAAAATAGACTATCCAGCAGTAAGCATAGTAAAAACGAAGAGCTTTGTTCCTTGTGGCTCAGTAGAGTCTTTTTAAGTTGTATTTAGCTGCAGTCCTTATCTGGGGAAAAGCTTCTAGGGCCTTAACAACTGTATATATCATGATCAACCATAGTATTCAGAGTATAAAACACAAGGAAAACACTCAAGTGAGTGTTGAGAGAGGTGACTTCTAACATTTATCTGAGCTTACATAACACTCATTGAACATGCTGGGTGACAGATTCTGTTTCAATCACTGTACATAGATTGTCCTGTTTTAGAATTTCTAATAGATTTGCTGTTACAATCCTATTTTTCAAATGTGGAAGCTGAGGCACAGTGTTTAAAGTATTTACCTGATTTCCTGTAGTTCAAGTGCAGAAGCAGGATTCCAGTCATGCTCCTGAACCTTTGTTGTTTTTGTGATGCTGGTGCTGGAACTCAGGGTTCATGGATGTTAGGCAAGTGTTCTACCACTGAGCTGCATCCCCAAACCTATATTTGTATATTGTATAACTTTGGCATGAGGTTCTAACTGGAGGTCAACCTTTCAGGAGCTATCACTAGTATCCTAGCCAGTGAGCAAATAGCACATGAGAAGAGTGACAACTCCCTTCCCCCCCCCCCCCCCCAGTATGCAAGGAATGTGGTTGAGGGAAAATCTAGAAGTCCTTCCTGTACTGTGATCTGCTGGATCACCATCCTTACCACCCTGCAACACCAGTTGAATGGCAGGGAGGCCAGATTTAGTGCTATCACCTAGCATTGGTACTGTTCCCAAGCAGCCCCTCCTTTAAGCCCAGTTATACCCATCTGAAGCATTTCAGGCAAAGTGTCAGCGTAATTCAGAAAGCTTTGTCTCTTTGAAGCTGTGAGCAAGCGCCCTGAAACTTCACTCTGGGTCTCCTGCTACAGCAGGCCTAGTAGGAGGTTCACACCCCTTCCTCTAAAATCGAGAAATGTCAATTCAATATTTAACTGATTTTTTTTTTTTAACAATTGGCCTCTGAGTGTCTTTGGGGTGAGGAGGGAATGCCAGCATGGGTGGAGGAGATCTGTGCCCTTGAAAATTGGATTCTCTTTTGGAAAACTGCTGACACAGTCTCCTCAGCACAGAACTAAATGATCCTACTGTTTCTACCTGCTGACAGCCTCAGCCTTGGGATGGGCTGAAATTAGCTCTCACCACATGGCAGAGACCTGCCTTCCTCTCCTTTATTTTCTTTCATACAAATGGGGTAATTTTGTGACTATCAAATAATGAAGTTTTGTAGTGTTGGTAACTAATAAAATTTTTAAAAAGAACCCCTCCCTAGCCCCTTCTTATAAAAGACACTGTGTCCATCTGAATAACTAAGGAGTTGTACAAGAAGTACTCCCCCTGTTGTAGACATTTTTAGTTGTGCACAAAAATGCAGTTTAACATGACTGTGTATGTGTATAGTGCATCTTGATCATTGTCCATCATTTTGACTCCCTTGAAGATTGGTTTTTAAAACACTTTCATTAATTGGTATTCTTGGGGGGGGGGAACTAACGGACAAAGTTATTGAAATTCAGAAGATCTATTGACTTAAAGAGGTCCAAGGATGAAGGACCAGCTTTCACTGACGCTGCCCAGACCACTTAGCTACTCTATCCTTTCTGTAAGTGAGGAGGGTTTAGAACATTTTCCTGTGGGGGAGATGAGGCTTCTCTATTGTCATTTTGGTTCTGTTATTCAATGTTGTTATCTGTTGGAAAAAGAAGAGTCCCTACCCATTTTGTGGGTACACAGCTGGCAGGAGCTGTTGCAATCTCGTTGTTTTCTGACCAGCCTGGCCTTGGCCTTGTTTAGCAGCAAGCAATGTGGGGGCCCCCATGTCTGGCCAAAAGGTTGTGGTTAAGTTTCAAAATAAAAAGAATCAGGCCTAAAGCATACCATCACACTTCCTATTCCAAAGAACCAGCATTGGTAAGTGTGCCACATCTCCATTCTAAATTTAGGCTTCTTTCTTTCTTTTCCATGCAAAGATTACTATGCAAACATTTAAGAGAAAAACTTTGCACAAAGTAATCTCCTCAACCCCCCCCCTCTCCTCTCCCCCACCCCGGACTTCTGTTTGGTTTCCTGCAATGTTTAGATGACTCATTTTCTTCCAAGAATTTTTAAAAGAAAGAGAGGCAGGCTGTATACTAGTGCACAAAGACTGCACTGTAAATTCATTTTTCTTTCCTGCCTTGAAATCCCTGGCTTCTTTATAGGGAAAGGAAAGGCTTTACAGTCTTCATTGTCATGTACTGGGCCTCATCAGGTTTTGTCCTTCAGAGGAATAAATGTACCCCTTGTCTTTGGGTGGAGCCCCCTTTTTGCAGCTTCCCAGCCCCATCCACCCCTTCACCGGGGCCTGCATGGAAGCTCTTCCTGGGGGTCATGCTTTCCCTCAAAGACACACTCTTAAGGTTTCTGAAATGGAGAATGAGTGGCCATTTCCTGCCTTAGAATTGTCAGAATTGTCCCTGCTTACTGGGGTCTTCATTGTCCATTTTGACTAAGTTAGCTGCTTGTGTATTCCCAGCACTGCCCATCTGAGCCCGAGGGAGTGGTGAGATCCCTTCAGCTGCCTGTTCAAATAAACAGGGATAATAGTTCAGTGGTCCTCCCAAATAATCAGAACAAGAAAGGAAACATCTGCCTGCATAATTGCTATTTTATTGGTTAGGCTTTCCCACCTCCACCCCACCCTTGTACTGCAACTACCTTATGTAAGTCATATGTAAGAAACAGGACAGAGGATCAGGAGCTGTCTTCTATAATCCTTGCCATTTAAACATAAGGAGGGAGGTCAAAGATGCTGGAGGGCAGGGCAGTGGGAAGTGATACTGTGGTCACTTCCTGACCTTGTTGCTGACTCTGAGGTTGGTGGTGAGTCATTTCTCCCCACTCCACCTCCTTGAGTCTCTGCTGCTGCCACAGTTAGGCTTTCCTCATGATGGAAGAAGTTGAGGTATGAGAGGAAGGCATTCCCTTTTGTGGCTTTCCCCTCACCCCCACCTCCAGGAGTTGAGGTCACATTGGATGAGAGACACTGAAGGTGGTATCATAAACCAGTTTTATGAACTGAAGATTGCAGTTCAAAGCCTACCTGAGCAGAAAGGTTTATGAGATTCTTATCTCTAGTTATCTAGCAAAAAGTCAGTCAGAAGTAAAAGTGTGGCTCAAGTGGTAGAGTGCCAGCCTTGAGCAAAAAAAGCAAGTGAGGACTCAAGGCCCTGAGTTCAAGCCATAGTAGTGGCACCAAAAAAGAAAACTAATAAAAACAAAAACAAAACAGAATGACAAGGTGTCCCTGAAGCCCTCTGTTTTGCAGAATATCTGAGTTGTTGGCAACTTGCTCATTGTCTTCTTCTCTATGGTATGAAGCCAGCCAGGAGTAGAATTTGGCTCTGATGTGGATATACAGAGCAAGTAAAGATCATATAGAATCATATAGTGGTAGAGGTTGGAAAAGACCTCAAGAATGTTTGTCTGAGACTTTTCATTTTGTGGAAAAAGAAAGCCTCAAGAAGCAGGTGGCAGACAAGCTGGGACTAGGAGACTCTCATGATTGCTGATTTAGGCTTTTTTCCATCCCTTTTCCCACTACCAGGCATAAAAATGCATGAAAATCACATATATACTTTAATAGAAAATAGAATATTTTAATAGAAAAATTGGGCAGAGAACTCCTTAATAGAAAAATGGCAAAACATAACATGAAATAGCAAAATTGGATAGATTTTTTTTTTCCCCAAATGATCAGGTTCATTGGAATCAAAGGACTGCAAATTACAGTAAGGTGTAACATCAAATTGTCAAGACCAAAAACAAAACAAAACCCCAAATAAGCATTCTTAAATGTGTCTGCAGTATTTTTAATTGGCACAGTTTTCCTCAAAGTCATACTCTTTGACCCAGCAATGCTACTTATAATGGGAAATAATAAATGATATGTGCATCGATTATGTATAAAGTAATTTAATACATTTTAGTCACAAAATGTTGGCAGCAAGAATAAGAGCTACATCATTATAATGTATTCTATTGTTACAGAGCAATCATACATTGGGAAATGTTCACATTTACATGTGTACATTTACATAAATAAGTTTCTAACCAATGTTTGTAAAGAATCTCAACTTAGTAAAAAGAGGCAATGGGAGTGAATAGGAAAAAAAGTCTAAAATTTTTTTTAGTGCTGGGAATTAAGGCTTTACTTTTGTTTTCTGTTTGTGATTTTTCTAGTTTCCTTATTACAGTAAACATAGTACCTTTATAATCAGAAATTTACTCATTCACTCATTTATTATGGTGCTGAGATTTAGTGCATGCTAGGCAAGCACTCTACTACTAAGCAACACCCTCAGCCAGGGAAAAAAAGTACTTACAAGGTAACAATATATGCATCTTGAGAAAAGCAAGATCTGAAATGAAAGGCCTCTTCCTTTCTTGCCTGGGAACTAAGCTATGCTGGGCGGTATTCATTATACCTCTTTTCTATTAGAAGGGTATTGTTGGTCTCTGAGTTTTAGTTGCAAAGAACTGGAAGGAGCTGGCAGAAGATAAAATGATGTGTCTCCATTCAGTAATCAAATGATGCCAATCAGCTTTATCCCCTGCTCTCTTGGGCTTGGCATATAACATTTCATCTAGAAGGCATGGCTTTGTCTTCCCTTCCTCCTCCTTCTCTGTTTCTACTGCTCTATGTGCTTCAGTGCGTTTCTGTTGTCCTGCATAGAAACAAAGAATTTGTGGGTTATTGCTCCTTGGGATTAAGTAGTAGTTGTCAGGGAACGCTGGCTAATCTTACAAGCAGTCACTACTGAGGAAACCATTATGTTGAAAGTTTGGGGTAGAAATAAAACAAGTGAGAAGTATAACTCTTTCCTTGGAGTTTTCTGTTTGGCTAGGGAAGTTGAAGTCCTTGAACGTTTGTATACTTTTTCTATTTCATCCTATTGCACATCTTTCTGTAATCCTCTGGATTGTAGACACAAATGTCTGAGGAAGCATGTTCCACCTAGCAACAGTTGCTAGGTCGGATGTGGCATTCACGCCTGCTCTTTGGGGACGTTTGAAAAATCAAAGGCTATAACCAGTATCCCTCCATGCGATTGCATTTACTAGACTATCAAAAGGGCACGTTTCATTTTATTAAAACTCTTTGAGTGATCTGGCCATAATTGGGTCTGATTCAAGTGGTTATCTGATTTGCTGGCTTAAATAATGGGCCTTAATTGAGTCTGTTGTTTTTAGAGCCTGTGCTGCTGCTCTTGCCTTTGTTGCCCCCCTCTCCCTCCTCCATTTCCCAATTAACCTTCATTCCTCTTTCCTTGCAGAGTAAAGAAGTCGGCCAGCAGCTCCAAGATGATTTGATGAAGGTCCTGAACGAGCTCTACTCGGTAAGTCAGATGGCTTGCTTGGCTGTTTGACAAGTGGAGGGAAGCAGCCTTTGGCAGCTTGCAGCCACAGTCACGTCAGCAGCAGAACCCAGCTGAGGTTGAGGACAGTGCATGTTCCCCAGTGGGGGTGACCCCACCCATCTCTTTTTCACACTCTTATTTTCAAAACTTGAATGAGCCAAAATACTAGCTCAAAATAAGATCCCTTCTTAGCTGTGCAAGTTTACCCTGGCTTCATTTGAGACACCATTCCAAGAGACCAGCCAAGGCCTAGGTTACCAAAATAGCTAACATTATTAGCGGCAAACCAGAGGACTCAAATTGAATGCAAAGAACATAGCCAGCATTGCACCATGAATATGTGCCTCTTGGGAAGGATTTATGGTCCAAGTTTTGCATCAGACTGAGGATTTGTTTTGGTTTAAGATTAGAGCAGATGCTCTAGAGGACAGCAGATTCCTAAGTGTCCCCAATATAAGGGACCAGTTCAGACAAAGTTTTGCAGACCTCAGTGAAGAGACAAGCTGGAGGCTTGCAATAGAGTACACAATGTATTCTGCAGGCATCTGGTTTCTGTAGCTGATGTGTGCTTCATACCCCAAGGGGTATGTTTTGTTAATTATAATGAACACACACTCTCACACACACACATGTATGTGCGCACGTGTGTGTGCACACACAGGAAATATTATAAGGGGAATACTTCATCTATATAGGTATATTCAAATACTCTCTACCCATGCTGCATCAGCCCTGTGTTTCACTTTTAGGATTGCCCCAAACTATTTGAGATGAAATTGGTTTTCCTGTTTACTTGCTTATTCCCTCCCTCCCTCCCTCCCTCGCTCTGTCCCTCCCTCCCTTCCTCTCTTCCTTCCTTCCTTCTTTCCTTCCTTCCTTCCTTCCTTCCTTCCTTCCTTCCTTCCTTCCTTCCTTCTTGTCTTCCACAGGAAGAGCAGGCAGTGTTGATATTACAAGCATTTGGGATCAGTCAGTTCCATGTTGTTGATCCAAAAGTTGAGGTGTGGTCCTTTTGTTGTAGCAACTGTTGAATAAGTAAATAGGGTTGAATAGTCATCTGACTTGTCTCCAATGATACTTATTTTTTAGTTTCTACTTTCAATCCTCTGCTCTGAAGCCAAGTAGATAGATGGTACCCTTTGGTTCATCTCCCAAGTTTTCATTTATCTCAAAGTTAAAACATTTTAAAAATAGAAATGCATAGCCAGGCGTCAGTGGCCCATGCCTGTAATCCTAGTTACTCAGGAGGCTGAAGTCTGAGGATTGCTTTTTGTAGCCAGCCCAGGCAGAAAAGTCCCTGTGAGTCTCTTATCTCCAAGTAACTACTCAAAACCAGAAATGGCACTGTAGCTCAAGTGATAGAGTGCTAGCCTTAAGCACAAAGAGGCTTAGGGACAGCACCCAGGCCCTGAGATCAAGTCCCACAACTGACAAAAACAAACAAAAAAATTTGATGTAAGCCATTTATACACTGGATGAGTTTTTTGAACCTTGTCTTTTCAATGCTTTACTTCTGTTCTTTATTTTTAAACCATCTTCTAGACACCAAGATAGTATTACTAGCCGGGCGCTGGTGGCTCACGCCTGTAATCCTAACTACTCAGGAGGCTGAGATCTGAGGATTGCAGTTCAAAGCCAGCCCTGGCAGGAAAGTCCGTGAGACTCTTATCTCAATAAACCACTACAAAGCCAGAAGTGACACTATGGCTCAAGAGCACAGGGACACCACTCAAGCCCCATGATGAGCCAAAAAAAAAAAAAAAAAAGAATAGTATTACTCCCTTCTTCTGGCAGAGAATTCATCACTAAGATGGCAGAAAAATGACACAGCATTATAGGAATCCTTTCATTTTCCCATAAGCATCTTGAACTTCTGCTATTTGCATCTTTCTCTGGAGGAGTCCATTGGGTAATTAGCAAACCCTAAACCAACTCAATTTCAGCATGCTACTTCTGTAAGAGATACAGGGCAACAGAGGAGGAATGGCACTTAAGGATTTATTAACTTTTTTCCCAGAGTCCTAGATATCTCTCTCTTTCTCTCTCTCTCTCTCTCTCTCTCTCTCTCTCTCTCTCATTCTCTCTGTGTCTCTGTCTCTCTCTCTCTTTGTTGGTCATGGAACTTGAACTCTAGGGCTGGGTGCTGTCCCTGAGCTCTTTAGCTCAAGGCAAGTGCTCTACCACTTGAGCCACAGCACCACTTCTGAGTCCTAGATCTCTATAAGCTGTGATTTAAAAAGTAAGTGAAAGAGTGTAAGCTGTTCTGGAGTGAGAAAACAAAAGCCTGAAACTTGTTCCTCTGTCTGAGGGGGGCCAAGATGTTTAAATGTTTCAGTACATCTAATATTGGCCAGCTGTTTCCTGACCACTGTAAGTCCACAGTCAATACACAGCAGAAAGTCTTTTCACTAGTGTTCCAGTTGCGAATTGGTTGAATGTGGTATCATCTACCATGAGATGAGTTGGCACACATATATAATTCACCCAAGTAGAAAGTTAGAACAACTGTGTGCTAGCTTTGAGAAGCTACTTGCTGTATTCTCACTCTCTCTCTCCTCTCATCTCCTCTCCTTCCCTCTCTCTTCTCTCTCTCCTGTCCTCTCCTCTCCTCTCTCCCCTCCCCCCTCTCCCCTGTCTCTGTCTCTCTCTCCTCTCTCTCTGAGTAAGGGAGGTAAGGGAGAGTTTTTTTCCATGCAGTGTTCCCCTTTTGCTTTTCAGGAAAGCGGGGAAGGACCTCTCCTTTCAGTGACCATGGAAGAAATAGAAGTTAATGATATAAGAAATCCACAACCTACCTTCCTTCTTTCCTTCCTTCCTTCCTTTCTTCCTTCCTCCCCTTTTTTTTAATTATCAAGGTGATATATAGAGGGGTTACAGTTACGTAAGTAAAGTAATAAGTAAATTTCTTGTCAAACTTGTTACCCCTTCCCTCATTTTTCTCCTACTTTCCCTCCCTCCCAGCTCCCCCCCCCAAGTTGTACAGATCATTTCCAACATATTATCTTGTGTATGTCATCTGCCTCTAATGTCCATGGATACTTTTGGGGGGACCAATTACCCAGAAGTTAATACTTCTAAGTATTTTCAAGCCTTGATAAAGCCCAGACAGAGTCCAGGTGTTTCCAAATAAAGATGCCGTGGGACAAGAGGCTCCAAATCCTGCCATAAGTGGCCAGCTGCCCCTCTGCACCTTCCTCTTTTCTGCCTGAAGGGTCTTTGATATCCCTGACTTGGCATTCTGTGCCAGGGGCTGCTTCCTACAGCTGCTCCTCAGACAACACTCCCAGTGAGCATTCTTCCGCATATGATACCACTCCAACCCAGCCCACCCCCAGGAGCTGGCTAGCTTGTAAGCCATGTTACAAGTGCTATTTGGCTTTTGGCTGATGCTACAAGAATGCCTTTGAAGTTAGAGCATACTGCTTTTTAAACTACTGTAGGATTGTCTGTCCCCATTATACTCAGAGGCTGTGTCTTGGAAAGCCCAGGAAATGCCCACAGGGATGAGTGTGTACAGAGGTTCAGAAGCCACACAGATTGAGAAAGAAGAGTAAAGCAAATTCTAGATGTGAGAAAGAAAGAAAACCCCTTGACTTGGGGACATAGAAGCAACAGCTGCTTACAGAGCTTCTTCAGCCTGATATTCTGCACCTGTTCCCCTGAAACTATGCAACTAATAGGTCCCCATATCTGCTTGTCTGTTTGACTCTAGCATTAGGCATTCGAACAATACAGAGGCAAAATAAAAGATGCTCTAAGCACATGACATTTAGTTTTAATATGGAAAAGTAAAGAAAAGTAAAGCAGCGAGCAAAAAATCAGGTGGTAAGAACTCCTTCACGTGTCTGCACAGACATGTGCATGGATCAGGCTTCTCGGACAGGCACTTAAATCTTAATTTCCAGCAACTCTTGTATTGCTCTGTACATATTTTTTGTTCATTCATTCAGTTATTCATTTTCATCTAGCTCTTGTTTCATAACATGTTACTTTCACTTCTCATTCACCTCTGAAGCCATTACTAATAGACTTTTTCTTCTCTAAGTATATTCTGTTTCCTTTAAATTGCTTGTTTTAATCCTGCTTATTTGGAAAAATGTTATTTACCTTAAATGTCTGCTCATATTTTTAAAGTTCTCTGCACAGTGATCTGATTGAGCTGTATCTTTGTGGGAAGCCTCCACATCAGTGTTTCTTTGTCTTTTTTTTCTTGGATGGCAAGATTGTTGAGAGATGGCTCTTTCATCTCCTACTTATGTCTGGGGGCTGAATTGTGAAGGGGTTTGGGTCTCTCGGTGTTCAGTGTGGAATTTTCTATTGATTCTCTTGTTTCAAGTTCACCTACCCTATCCTCAGATGAGTTAAGTAATTTCTAGTCCATGGGCCTAAGAAAATAAACCCTCAGTTTTCCAGGATAGTAAAGGAGAGAACCTGGGCATCTAATTGTTCTTAGGCTTTCAGTAATTTTTCTTGTTTTCAGCCTCACCTTTGTTCCACTGGTACCAATTCCTCTTTGTATCTCTGAATTATGTATGATCTTTTAGGTCTCTCTACTTCAGGGAGTAAGATTTTAGAAATCAAATTCTACTCCTTTATCTGCATTTTAGAGTCTGCTTCTATTTTGTTGTTTTCCTTAATTTATACCTAAATAGAACTAATAAAAATTGTTTGAGTATACATTGGGGAGGGAGCAGAGCCAAATGCATGAATAAAGTGTTTAGTTTTCTAAAATAAAGTGAATTTAGAAGAAGAAAATTTAGACTTATGAGTCTTTCCATAATTTGTAGTTGCCTCCATATATACATATATATCTATATATTTCTCTATTTCTTAATCTTAACTTTCCTATTTGTCCAGTTGTTTACCACTACTTATTTCAGTTTTCCCAAGAAAACTTAAGAGTTTGCTAATAATATTTCTCTCATATTTCCCCAAAGCAAAGATTCAATGCCATTTAGTGTCATTAAACCATGTGGGTCATCGTTTTGCTTCTAAAGTTACTGTATATATGACATATTTCCCAACTATGGCAAAGAAGAAAGCAAAAGAGGTGATGCTTTTCTTAAGAAACTTAGTTTCTTGAAGTAAGGCTTTATTCTCTTTTAATACAGAAGTTCTTTAAGGGGAAAGGAACAGCGTAAGTTGTTGGTTTTTATTAATTAAATTGTTGTCTATGGCAATATGCTTTGAGCTTTTTTATCTTTCATGTTCATTCATGTTCTTTCTTTTTTATTCATGCACTTCATGAGAGAAAATCATTTTCTTAAAAATCATTCACTTTTATTATTATTTTCTCTAGCATTTGACTCCCTTCATCAGATTCATTTGCTTCATTTGCCCTTCTTCAGCCAGGATAACAGATGACAATTTCTCATTTCTTATCCAGCCCTGGAAAACTTGGGATCTATTTGAATTAATTAAAAAGAGTTTTAATGCCATTGGCTGTTAATATTGTTTCTCGATAGCATATGCAGAGTATACGCAGAATAGATCTTACAAGAAATGATAATCAGGTTCATAATAAGGTGAATCTGATTTAAAACATTCTGTATCTAAAATCAGATAGAATTTAGACTCCAGTGTGCTTTGATTTTGTCCATACCTCAGTATCCTTTATTCCTTCCTCTAACTCTGGATGATCCTAAGGGATTAGCTTGCTCCTAAAGTCCTTCTAACCTTTGTTTTCTCAACTTTAGCACCATTGATATTTGGGGCCAGATCAATTTTTGTTGTTGGGTCAATCCTGTGCATAGCATATTTAGTAGAATTTCTCTCCAACCCACTAAGCAATCCTCAAGTTGTCATAATAAATATATTTTGCCAGATGTCCTCTTAGGGGCAAAACAACCCCCAGTTAAAACATTGCTCAAACACAAGTCCCTACAGGGCCCTGTATAGGCAAGGACTTCTTTGTGTGTATTTAACCTTTCCTCCAAACTAGTTGGCTCCAGTCCTATGCAGAGGAGAAGCACTGTTAGTGGCTGAGATCATGGAATCTCCTTCGGAGTTTGACAGCCCTCAGTTTGAGTCTTGACTGACATTTAGTAGACATATGACTTTGAATGCCCATAGTTAATCTCTTTGAGCACCATATCTTCATCTTTAGAAATAACTTCTTTCATAAAGTTATGAGGATTGAAGGAGATGGTGTGCATACAGCCTCTGGTACACAGCATGCCCTTATGTGGTGGAAATTGGTATTAATTTAATATTGTACCCTTGCTCTACACATACACACATACACACACACACACACACACACACACACACAGCACTCTACTTCTCTCTCTCTCAAAGAAACCTCACAGCATTAAAATTTCAGCACTCTTAAACTTCAGATTGCTTGGTTGGTTATCAAGCATTTAAATTCTCAGATAGAAGCTAAAGGCTCCCCGTGTAAGAACGGAAAGCCCTTGCAGAAGAAGGCAGGTCCCATGTGTTGGTAAGTTATATGTTTGTAAGGACTGGAAACAAACTCCAATGCTGGCTTCCTTGCTAGGAAATACAACTGAGCTACCTAGACCATGGCTTTGGTGAAAAGTTTGAAAATTGTGTCCCTTTTATTTTATATTACTACCTTCTCATGGCTGCCTCAGTTACTATTAACATGTCTTTTCTTCTTTCCCAGACTCTCACTTGCATCATGCAAGTCTAAAGTGTTTATAGGGCTGTTGGCTGGATCATGGAATAGTGACATGAGCAAACTAAGCAAGTGTGTGTGTAGCAGTTGACACAAAGCCAAGATTACACTAAGTGCTCACTTAGTAAATGATAGCTGCCATAGTTGCTGATCTAGTTGTTGTGTGAGTCTAACGTAGATAGAGGAAACAGTAGAGAGAGCTTTTGGAGTCTTTCCCTGGCCCTAATTTTATATATGAGAGGCTAAAATATATATACGCTATTCCACAAGCCACCCTGCCCTTTGCCTTTGGGGTCCAAAAGAGGTGTCATTGCTTCCTGTCTTCTCCATATGGGAAGGTGACTAAGTGATAAGAAATCTTTGGACCAATGTTAAGACTAATGATGACAAATGATAGAAGTACATAATGCATGATGAACAGACATGAAGTCATTTTAATCAAAAGACATTTTAGTTCAAGTCCAGTAGTGCTTTCCCTATGATTTGTAATGGTCTTTAATATATAATGTTGGCTGAACCAAACATTTCTGGACTTTTCCCCCAGGATGGTCAGGATATTGCTTCAGGGGGGGAGTTCTGACTGAGTCTGTTAGTAAAGCAGGGAATTGACCCCATGGCTTGACCTCTGGGGCGGGGGTGGGGGTGTCTTGCAGGTGATGAAGACATATCACATGTACAATGCCGACAGCATCAGTGCTCAGAGCAAACTAAAGGAGGCCGAGAAGCAGGAGGAGAAGCAAATTGGTAAATCGGTGAAGCAGGAAGACCGGCAAACACCACGTTCCCCTGACTCTACAGCCAATGTCCGCATTGAAGAAAAACATGTTCGGAGGAGCTCAGTGAAAAAGATTGAGAAGATGAAGGAGAAGGTATGTATGTTCTGTTACCTGTAGAGGCATGGAGGAAGATTCTGGAAAGCAAGACAGATAGAAGTGTCTTAGTACGTACCATGAAAACCTGAACAAGGGAACCCCAGGCTCCTTCAGTGCTTAATGGCCAAGAGTCCATCCCCTGTCAGGAATTCTAAGTATTGAGAGAACTTGGGCATGTGGGCTCCAAGTTTTTAACTCGTAACTTAGACAATAAACAGTAGTCACCTTTCCCAGCCCATTTTCAAAATCCAGGTAAGTGGCCTACACAGGAAGTAGCTGATGGACCCTTGGGTTTGGCTTTAGACACCAGCAGGCCAGGGGCAGAGGTAGTGATACCTTCTCCAGGATGACAGTGCAAGGATAGAAAAGGCTGTGTGAAGACAAAATCAAAGTGGGGCACACAGCTGAAGGAGGAAGCCTCATTAACCTTCCGTGAGTTGATCTACATTATGCCCTTGAATCTCATTAGTCAGAATTAGAACCCAATTTAAAGCAGGCACGCACAGGGAGTAGCAACACAGTTGTAGTTCTTGAACATTTCGTACTTTCTTCTCTCAGAGAACAATTTCCCCTATTTAAAAAAAAAAAAAAGTAAAAGTGAACTTCTGTTTCCTTTTCAGCGCCAAGCCAAGTACACCGAGAATAAGCTAAAGGCCATTAAAGCTCGGAATGAGTACTTACTAGCTCTGGAGGCCACCAATGCATCTGTCTTCAAGTACTACATCCATGACCTGTCTGACCTTATTGATGTAAGTTCTTAACTGGGGACCTGTGGGCAGGTCCTCTTTTATGGTTTCAGAATCCTGATCCACATTTCCTCATTTCGTTTTTCAAGCATCTAGGGCATATTGAGAATAATTGTGCAGATAGTAGTCCCATGCTCCATTAGAGGTTTGCTATGTCCCAGTAAGACCAAGTTTAAGACCAGGAGATGCATCTTGCATTTGGTCTTAACCCCTCCTCACTACATTTGAGAAAGGAAGGCTTTATCATCTTTGTTTTTGATTAATATTCAGAAAGTTTAGGTGACTTACAGCTAAGTGACAAAGGCAAAATTTGTACTGAGGTCTGACTCCTAAAGTCCATGTTAGTAGCAACATTTTTCAGTCTGCCAGGAAATACTCAGCAGCTTCTCCAGAGATGTGGGGACAAAAGCTAGAATGCCATACTTAACATTTATATAGCACCTCATGTTTCTCAGGATTATTTCATGCCGTGGTCACATCGCCCTTATGGGTAAGCAATGTGTAGAGGAGAAAGGTTGGAGACTAGAAGGTTATAGGTTTGCAGTGAATTGCAAAGGGTCCTGTCTAGAAAGAATCCAGATGCCACTGATATCTGACCCTTACTTTTTTAGGATGAAACACAAAGGTGGTTGAGCAAAACAGATTAGTAGCTGTTGTATTTTACATGGAGCAAGCATCAACTTTTGTCTTTGGCCTTAAAGGTCAGCCTTGGACTTGGTCTCCTATTGCTTCCCTTTAAGCCTATAATCCCTGTGACCTACAAACCCTAGCATGGTCCTCATGAGCCAGTTACAGGGGAACTTAGGCAAGCATATGTTTCTCACCTTTTTTCTGGTCATGAAATTGAGGGATCTGGGGTCCTATGATTGAGCATCGGCAGACTCGTCTCCAAGCCTTCAAGTTGATTCCAGTTTCGAGGCCTAGCATGTGCCTCACTCAGTCCTTGTCCTTGCCAGCACCTTTGGGCTTTACAAGCCTCTGATCACACTGCATATCCTTGCCTGCTTTGCGGGGCCAGGAGACACCTCTGGTCTCAGACTGACAGTTATATAACTGGGTCATAGAGGCTTGTGACTGAACTCTTCTTGAACCCTGTTTTGTTCCCCATCGCTCCACCCCTGGGCTAGATCATTGGTTTTTAAATCTCACCCACATCAATGTCACTGGGGCAACTTTTCTAAGATACAGGCTCCTGTCTTCATGAGTTTTGATTCAGTAGGGTTTGGCTTCTTCATGCTCTGAGTGTCATTGTCTCACAGGGGTAAGCGGAGCCCTAGTTTGTTCTGGCACCTCTTTGTTCTCTCTGCTTGTTGATGCCAATCTGAACACGTCCTTCAATGGAGGTCAAATCTCTAAACAGGATTCTTTCTCTTCCTCTGGGCAACTGTGCTGCTCAGTATTGGAAGAGAGGCCCTTTCTTAGCCGAGAAAGAGAATCAGTGCACTCTTCTGCTCACTTTGTGCTATATCTCATCTGTATTTAGTTTAAAAACAAAAACAAAACCTCACCCTTACTCTGCTGGGTGCCACACCTCTTCTATTGATCTGTCCTCCAGTCAGTACAGTGCTGACCAGAGGGGATGACAGGGTCTCCTGTGCCTAAGACATAACCAGTCAGCCATAAGACCTTCATCTGACTGAGAAGATATTTTAAAATCAATATAAGACACACACTATTTCACACCTTATTTTCATCATATTAAGAAAAATGAAACACTGAAAGGCCTGTTAAGAGATTAACTTTATAGGACAAGGTGTTGAAAAAGAGACAGTCAGCCACTTCAGTACTCAGCAGGGCACGTGTTTTCTAGAGAATTGTGAGCAAGGCCAGGGCAGTAGCATTCAGACTTTGCTTTCTGTGCTGTTGTGTTTTTAGTTTATTTTGTTTGTTGTTTATTTAAGTTTTGTTTTGGGTTGGATGAGAATAGAAAAGCTGATAATAGGGGCTGGGAAGGTGGCTCAGTGGTAGAACATTTGCCTTGCATACATGAAGCCCTGGGTTCAATTCCTCAGCACCACATAAGCAGAAAAAAAAAAGCTGGAAGTGGCGCTGTGGCTCAAGTGGTAGAGCGCTAGCCTTGAGCTGAAGAGCTGAGGGACAGTGCCGAGGCCCAGAGTTCAGGCCCACGACCTGACCCAAAAAAAAAAAAAGAAAAGCTGATAATATTGCCATGTTATATAAGTATCCAGTTAAGTAATTGAGGTGAGACTGTGTTCAGATTCAAGGATAGCAATGGAAAAAATAGTATTTATCTGAGAAATATTAATAAACTCTGGTATTGTCAAATCCTGGATAACCATGGATTATGATTCATTAAGAGAGCCATGAAGTCACTTTTATGGATTTGACCTGTTTCTTTTAAATTAGGGGAATAGAATAGAACAGCATAATATAGAATAAAACAGAGCAGAATAGGAGAAGAAAACCAGGATTCATCACTGGTATGCTAAGCTTTATTTTGTGAAACTTTACATTAGGTTTGCATATATATGCTTGTGCATTCATTTTTGCACTCATGGATGATGGAAGGGGGAGCATGCATGCCTATATGCACACACACACAAATGCACATGTGTTCCTATATGAGAGAAAGAGACAGACACAGAAGGAAATATAAGATATATAGCTTACTGTGAGCTGAAGGTTAAAAGTTTGAGAACCACTGTACTAAAAACAAAGGATGTTCTCAGACTTCTCAGGTTTGTGTACTGGCAATTAAACCTAGAGCCTCGTGTATGCTGGGTAAGCACTATAGCACTGAAGCTATACCCCTTCCTTTTGGTTTTTTAAAATTCTGTTTTTGAAATTGGCTCTTGTTAACCTTGCCCAAGCTAGCCTCAAACTCAGAATCCTGCCTCTGCTTCCCAAATAGCTGGGACTACAGGCATATATCACTATATGCTGTTCTCAACTTCCTATGAAAGTTTCTGGATAAAAGGAACTAAGACTCACTCTACCTTTGTAGCCCCTGGTTCTTAAAGAATAGGAAAATGATGATAGTCCCTAAGCCAGCATTTGTTTTTCTTTTTAATGTTCTTTTGGTGTGTAATTTACCTGTGAGGACTAAAGTTAAGTGCTGCAATTTCAAGAGTTTAGACCACTTTGTAACCTATTTCTCTATCAAGATTTAGGATAAATACCTTGGTGAAAGATACATTCCCATTACCTCACAAAATTTTCTTTTTCTCTTTCTAGTCAACCCCCTAATTCAAGACAGTCAGTGTTCAGATAGATGTCTTTCACTGTACAATAATTTTGTAGATACAAAACTGCATACAGATATACAGTATAGAATTTTTATATGTATCTTCTTTTGCAAAATCTGTGTTGGAGTGTCATCCCTATTTTGGGCCTCTATCAATAGTTTCTTCCTTTTTCTTGCTGATCTATGCCACCAGTAGTGCTATGGAAGAGGAGTCAACAGTTAGAGCAGGAGTAAGCAGGGAGCCAGGCAGTGCTGGCATCCTGATCTCAACAGTATCCAGAACTGGCTGGAAGACATGAGGTGATCTTATTTCAGTCCATTGCCATCTGTGTTATGAGAACCAGTCTGCCTCCTTCTGGGGTCTGAAGCTCACTGTGTATTTAAGGCATTGAAGATAAGTGAAAAGAAGTTATTTTTGCCAGTGCCATTACAAAGACACAAGGACTAGCCTCCAACTTTTTTTTATAGTATTCTATAAGATTTAAAGTCAGACTGTAAGAATCTACATGAGTTATACAACACACAGGGAAAAACCTCAACTTTGAGCTCATTTGATCACATTTAAAAATGGTAGGCTCTTTGGAATAGAACTTTCCTTCCCCATACTCACATGGCTCACTTGGCCTAGGGTCAGACAGGTGAATGAAGAACAGGGTGTTTGTTATCCTGGAATGTTGTGAGTGCCAAGTACATGGACAGAGTATGCAGCATCAGTATCATATACACTAAGGTTGCACCTGAAGGATCTTGGTTTTCCTACTACAAAATCTTATCAAGGTCCATATTTTTCCTTCCTGAGATGAACTTGAAGTGGGCGTTAATAACACCCATTTATCTTCCCTCAGTCTTTTCTAGACTCTCTGAGTGAGAATATCAGCTGGTAAAGGGTTAATGAGCTATGGACTCAAGTTATCACACATCTGGATGGGCTGTCATTAAATTCTTATAAAAATTTGATTTCCCCTGAGAGAGTTTTCATCAAACATTTATATAACCCAGAAATGGCCAGGGGATCTCGGCATGGCCACAGAACTCATCAAAAGCCATGGAAAGCATGCATTGTCCCCAATGTGAGTGAAATAATGTGCTGCCGTACTCACGGGGTTCTCCTGGGAACAGGACAAACTATTCCAATCTCATTTACCTAACCTTGCCAGATATCACTTCTTCATTGGAGGTTTAGTTTTGCCCTACAGATATGTAGATGGTCAAGTCTCTGGGAAACCTATTCCAAATCTCACAGGTTAGTTAGCACTGTGGAGGAGCTAGGGAACACACTGCAAGTGAAACCTCCACTCATCCACATAGAGAAGTTACAGAAGAATCATATAAATAAAGGCAGCCTTGCAGCCCAGGAACACACCCTGCTTTCTTTATACACTACTGGGTAGTGAGCAACACTTGAGGATTCAGTGGCCACATATCTTCATTTGACTTAGGTCAGCATTCACCCTATGTAGATGACTTCCCAAGAGACCAGAATCTGTACTTGTGGCATCAGTCCATCAACAGAGCTTTACTGGACACCTACTGAGAGCAAACCATAATGGGGAGGGATGTAAACAGAGCCAAACCCCTAAGACACACATTTGGTTGGGGTGATATGCAGTGGCACGCCACAGAATGAAGGGGGTGTTCTAGGGTTCTAGGTCACATGAGGGCCACAGATGAACAGAGTTCTAAGTAGAGGCCAGGGTAATGGTGGCCAGAGATGAAGGGCTGGCTGGTATCCCAGAGGCTAGGAATCTGTTTTGGATCTTGAAGATTGGGTTTAATTCCGACAAGTGAGAGGAGTGGGAAACATTTCAGGAAGAGAAAATGCTAGGAGCTCAAGGACAGAGTTTGGTAATGCTTGCTAAGTGTCTACATGGTGCCAGAAATGTGAAAATACTTCTCCTGTTAGCCTCACATGGCTCACAAGGCTCACATGGATCCTAGTTGAGGCTCTGAGGAATTAAGTAGCTTGCCTATGGTCACATAGCTGATTGGGTGTATATATTTTTTCCAACATTCCTCCTTACACAGAGAGTATGTCAGTGGAATGGAGCAAAAGAGGTTAAGGAGAGAGATGATGTTGGATGGGCAGACTGCAGATAGATTACAGTTTGTTCTGGTTGTTTGCCCTTTTTTGAGTTATTTAACTTCACTGAGCTGGTTTCCTAGTCTAAACAATTAAGGTAACCTTGTCTTCATTGGAGTAATTATGAGGATTAAAATGTAGAAGGTGTATAATACACTTAGTATACCAGCATATATACCAAAGTGAGGATGGTGGGTTTTAATCTAGGGAAAAATGTAAAGTATTTTGGGTTCTTCAATGAGAGCAAATAAGTCACATTTTAAAACAGTGAAGCAGACAGCACTGGTAAAAGATCAGGTTGTGAATTAGGACAGAGAAGTGAAAATAAAGAGGAAAGGGAGGTTTCTAAAATACATAGTTTCCATTAGTACTGTGTGTGTGTGTGTGTGTGTGTGTGTGTGTGTATGCGTGCATGTGTGCATGTGCACACTGGTACTGGGGCTTGAACTCAGGGCCTAATGGTCTTGCTTATTTGCTTGTTTATGTTTTTGCTCAAATCACACCTCCACTTCCTATAAAGGTTTCTGCCTCTCTCCAGTTCTTCGCCTACCTACATAAACCTTAGTCAGCATTTCTTTGGTTCCACTAGGCTTATAAGCATAGAGTTCATTATCAAGGTCTATAGAGAGCTAGGCAAGAAGGCTTACAGGTTCAAAGGCAGCCTGGCTAGTTCAGCAGCATCTCTCGGAGGAAGAAGGCCCTGCACGTGCAGCTTCCCAATCAGCTGCCTTTGTCTAGCTTCCATTTGCTCTTCCCCTGAACTGAATTTAATGTCTTTCCATCCTCTGGCTCCAGTTATGCAGTAACTGCTGCTATTCTGTTGAAGCCAGGCACCTGCCAGAGCCTGTTGGCACTGAACCCAGAACCCAGCCCAACGGATGCTCTGTTGCTGAGCTTCTTGTCAGATCCCTGGAAGGAGGAGGCATGTCACATGCTTTTCCTTCCCCAATAGTGGCTGTTCCCAATGTGATCATGATGCAAGGAAAGGCTAGGAGGAGATTAATTTAGTGCTTGCTTGTGTAGTGAAATGACAATCAGACATATGGTCTTGCTTTACCCATGGGTTCTTTGATGTTTCTTCTCAGTTTCTAGGACTCAAAGCTGCTGAAGCAATGGAATAGATAATGGATGGCCAAAATATTTGGATCTCTATGTCTTAGTGGGGGAAAAGGGGCACGGAGTATTCAAAATGCTATTGCAAAAAAACTTTAAGAGATTACATTTAATCCAAGGATGTCTGAGACTTTTTCTCTAGTAGAAGAATTCTTTCTCTAAACCAGACCTAACATAAAAGTCCTAACATATTGAATGTAAAATTGAATAGAGCTGCTTGGTTGAAGGAGGGAAAGGAGACTTCAAGTCCTACTGGTTGGGTTGCCCATTACCTCTTCCCAGGCAGACTGAGCACTAACCCACGTCTTGAGAACATCTGTTCTGCAGTTTGAAAACCACTGGCTTGGTCACATCTATTCATTATATTGTCCAGAAAACAGGTTCAGGCAGGTAGGAGTCACTTTCCTAAGCTTATCTAATTCTACCACCAATGTTGGTTTACCAGTTAGTTGGTTGGTTGGGGTGTGTGTATATGTGTATGTGTACGCATGTGTGTAAATGTGTACATGCATACCAATACTAGGGTTTGAACTCAGGATCTAGAAGTCCTTCCCATTAGCTTTTTCACTCAAGGCTGGCATTCTATTACATGAGCCACACCTCCATATCCAGTCTTTTTATTTTTTTTTGGTCAGTCATGGGGCTTGAAGTCAGGGCCTGGACACTGTCCCTGAGCTTTTTCACTCAAGGCAAGTGCTCTACCACTTTGAGCTACATCGCCACTTCCTTTTTTTTTCCTGTTGGTTAATTGGAGATAAGAGTCTCACAGACTTTTCTTGCCCAGGCTGGCTGTGAACCATGATCCAGATCTCAGCCTCCTGAGTAGCAAGGATTACAGGCATGTGCCACTGGCTCCCAGCCATTTCCAGCCTTTTGCTTGTTAACTGGAGATGAATCTCATGGACTTTATTGCCCAGACTGATTTCAAACTATAATCCTCAGACCTCAGCATACTGAGTAGCTGGGATTACAGGCATAAACCACCAGCATCCAGCACTGTTTTGTTTTAAATACAGTTGTCTCTTTCATGTTATTTTGTCATTTTTGCTCTAAAAATCAGAAACTATTTCAAGCTATGAATTTCTCACTAACACTTAATGTTTAGAACTTGCTAGTCTTCTAAATGTTGTTTCTGTAGGGCAGGCACTTTAGGACAGATTTCCTGCTATGCAGTTCAGGCCTGTCCTAGAACACTGAGTTGGTGGGATGATGACTAATAGTCAGCCTCCCATTCTCTTCTTCTCCCACCTAAAGCTGAATTTGTAAGAATTTCCTGCTGCTGCAGCATTCTGGATTTTTGACCCCTGAAGGCCGCAATAGCCTGGCATGGTTGGTATGTCATGACTTAACCACAGCAACCCTCAAGGAATAACAGGCTATATTGTAACCGTTGGATTTTGTCATAATGGCATCACCAGATAAGTCACAAAATAGAAGAGAATTCTTTAACTCTCAGTCCTTCTCATGTTTAGGGACTAGCAGTAGCTAGTACTTGATAAAATCATGTCACTGGGCCCTTATCCATACTTTTCTGTCTTGCCACATTACCATTCTCTAGGGCATGTTTAAAACCTTTGAATTGGGAGGCAAGAACTGAGAAATCTCACCCAGGTCTCAGAAGTCATTATGTCAGCCTTCTTTCCCCTCTACAGCTAGGTTCCTTGAAGTAGTAGATCTGCCCTAGGGGTCAGCTCTTTCTGTCAAGCCTTGAGTTGTCTGTGGTGTGCTCATGTGTCTTCTCCTTCCCACAGCAGTGTTGTGACCTAGGCTATCATGCTAGCCTGAACCGGGCCCTACGCACCTTCCTCTCTGCTGAGTTGAATCTGGAACAATCGAAACATGAGGGTCTTGATGCCATTGAGAATGCAGTTGAAAACCTGGATGCCACCAGTGACAAGCAGCGCCTCATGGAGATGTACAACAATGTCTTCTGCCCCCCTATGAAGTTTGAGTTCCAGCCCCACATGGGAGACATGGTAAGGCCTCCTGCATCCTCACATATACCTGCCCCAGGCACTTGAGTATACTTCAGTGTAGTTTCACTACACAGAGGCCATGTTATCCTGGGGGAGAGAGCTTCCTACCAGGTATATGAGGCACTTTCCTACTCCTTTGGTTAAACAAACCATGAGGACCTACTATCTTCTAGATTTGTCTGTGAACTTTGAGGATCGGTGTCCTTAGGTAGCTTACTGTCTGGTAACTAAGGTTGGGAGAGAGTTAGAAATAGCCATAAGGAGGGAACAGCTGGTGTGTTCTAAAAATCATTCTGAGTTCATGATTGTGTAAGGAAAAGTAGAGGAAGAGGCACTCCTAGTGGTGAGGCTGGAAGATGAGCTGAGGTGTGGCCAGGCCCCAGAGGCTTCTGTGGGGGAGGAAAGTCTAAGCAGAGGAATGATGTGATCTTTTGTCATTTGGCAGAGACCTGGAGGATCTATTCTCCTGAGTCTAGAAGATTGGAATGAAGGGTGTAGCTTGCTTGGTTAGTACACATAACGTACCTCTAGAAAGGACAGGAGCTGAGCTGGAAGGTTTGGTACTGATTGGCCCAGGCTTGGGAATGTGAACATAGGGGCCATATTTTGATTTTGTCAACTTCAGTGACTACAATAAAAGGGGTCTAGATAAACTAAAGCGAGAGGAAACAGAAGCAGCATACCTTTCATTGTTCTGAGTCTTTTGTTTACACTTCTTTTGGTTGTACATCCAAAATATAAAGAGGGAACCTCATTCCTGCAGGTAGGAACCACCATTTTACCTATTAATGCAAGGGAGGATGTAATGGGCTTACAAGACAGAAATAAGCAGGGTAGACCTTCAGGCAAGGCTGGATTTAGGAGCAGGAAGTTTACCAAGACTTGGTTTTTCTTCTCTCTTTTCATTGCCATTCTTAGGCCCATATTCCATTGGAGGCAAGCCCACCTCCTTACAGGCTAAAATCCAGTGGGAAGAGTGTCGCCCTCCTTAAAAGCCACACACAGGTCTCACTGTGTCTTGTTGGTTTTGATTGGGTGATGTGCTTACTCAAGAGTCAGGCATTGCAGCTAGATATCCATTGATTTACTGGGTATGAGCAAAGAAGAGACCAAAAAGCAGCAATGTTCTCTCACCAGGAATGGGATGTCTTACTTTTCACACTTAGACTAGAAAGCCCTGCTCCAGAATTACAACTGTAGCAGTATAACCAAACAATTCACTGTCATCAGTATACCCCATGGAACATAGGACATTTCTATCCTGTAGTCAAAAATGTGGAGATGAGTTCTTTTTTATCCTTCTTGAGGAAAACCAGCTTCCTGACAGTTTGTTTCCATTGCTGTGGCTTAGGAGTTGTCAGCATCTGAACAGATGGCAAAGTGAGATTTCAGTATGTGTAATTAGGGTTGGGGAAAGGGGAAAGGGATATCACCAACTCCTCCCAGGAAGCCCCATTCCTCACCTGCCCTGGCTTCTGGTCAAACTTGCCTTCCAGTCCCTTTTTCCAGCTGCCACTAAGATCATTCCCAAGAATCAGCAAAACTTAGGGACTGGCTGAGAGGAGTGATGCATTTTTCTAGTGTTGACTGAGTTTCCTTCTGAGCCAAACAGCTTGTCTCCATAAAGGGGGAATCCAGATGCTGGGTACTCAGGCTCCTCCTCGTCCTGTCAGATCCACATTTCCATACTCCAGAGCACAGCTGGAGTGCATTACCTTGCACCCTGGTAGAGGATCATTGCCAAAGCATGCATCAGCAACTCTGCTGCTTCTTAAAGGAACAGACCTGAAGGTGGATTTCCCTCCATGATTTCTCCTTGAAAAGTCTGGGTTACTTTTTTAAAAATCAATAGCTCATTTTTTTTCCTGCCTGTGCATTTCCTTTATGTGATAGGACTGATCAATGACTGAGCCAGGCAGAGTCAGGGCCAGACCTGGAGCTTTCAAAGATTTTAGCCTCACCATCATAAGAGTAGAAATAGAAAGAAATGAGAGTGCAGGTCATTCTTGCTCTCTGCAGCCAGTCTGGCCCCATCAGTGTGGGTTCTCTGTAGACTGTTGAGGCTGTGGAGGCTGCAGGAGGGAGCTGCCTGGAAGTCCTTGAACTAGGGCCAATGTTCGGGTGGCATTCTGACCGGAAGTCCTGAAATTGGCCTAAGTCCCACACTGACTGGTGTTCTGGGGCCCTCAGCACATGAATTGATGCCAGGCACTCCCAGATGTAATAGGAGGTGGTTCCTGGCTCCACTTTTGGTGCCCTCAGAGGTTTATGGGGCTCTAGATGCCTGACTGGTGACATCAGGCAGCCCAAGAATTTCACTCTTGGCACCAACCCATTCTGGCCATTGAGCTTTCTCCATTGTGTCTGCTTATCTAAGAGTCAGAGTAAAGTCAGCCCTGTTATGATCTATGTGTGGGCTTGGGCCAGCCTCTCAGCTGGGGGAAGAGGTCACATCAGTTGGGAGCTTAAAAGCCAAGGAGGAAAAGGTCAAGTTCCAGCCCCCTGTCATTTGAAGAGAGACTTTTGTTTTTCAAACAAGAGAATGGTCTTTGAGCATGTGAATGCACCCACTTCTTGCTGAGGAAGAAGGAGCCCTGTTCTGTCCAGGTGTGCCTTTTCAGACAAGAGACAGGTAGCAAGGCAACAGGAGCTGCCTCCACATGACTCCTGACTTGCAAGCAGCCTTCTGCTCTTCATCAGTCACCCTGGGAACTGGGGGAACCTAATGCTGGAGTCACACCCCTGTCAGGAGACAGAGATCAGCTGTCACTTCATAATAGTAATCCTTGGGGAAGGGCAGGTGACAAAGAGTCCTCTCCCACACAGATCTTGTGCAGACGTAGAGTAAAATAATAGCTCTGCCAGATTCCTTGCCCTCTGGAGCCTTCTAGCATAGCTTGTGAACTCGTTCCCAGCTTCAGGCTCTCTCTCATTGAGTCAGAACTCTCATGCATGGCCCAAATTTATAAACACATGCTGGCTGCCAACAGCAGCAAGTTAGCCTCCTGACCCACTTCTCTCCTACTTTCACTCTGTTACATGAAGGGGGAGGTGGCCACTTGGACCTCAGGCAGGAAATCCTTGCTGTGCCAAAACATTGTGTTCTTAGAGCTGGGTCTGTGGAGGTACTTTTCCAACCTTCCCTGGAGCTGCCTGCCTGCCCTGCCAAGCACCAACCTGCAGATGGGCTTCCAAAGAGGAAACCCTTGTTTTTCCAATCATATACCCTTCCCATTCCTTTCAAGTGTCTATTTGGTCCTAGAAGGGGTCCATACATGTTGGGTTTTTTTCCACATACAAACTGCAAGTCTTACACTTTGAATATGATGAGTTTTGTGAGCAGTAATAGGAACTCCAGAACACCCAAGAGCAGTGTCCTCTTTCTGACCTAGTATTCCTTTTTTTCTGGCAGGCTTCCCAGCTCTGTGCCCAGCAGCCTGTCCAGAGTGAGTTGGTGCAGAGGTGCCAACAATTGCAGTCTCGCCTATCCACTCTGAAGATTGAGAATGAAGAGGTGAGTTTGCCACCTAGGAGGCTCAGAGCCACTGTCTGCATGGTGCTATTGGCTTCTTGCTCCTGCCTCTCTGGGAGCAGGTGGAAGGAGCATGCAGAGAATGTCCGGGCTGCCACAAACATTTCCTAGCCAAATGTAGGCTTGGACTTTCCCCCGATACATCCTGCCCTTGAACTCCAGGAAGTTGCTCTTGCATTGCCAAAGGTTGTGCTCTATTTTGAGCTTTTACAAAATGCTTTTTTCCCCCAACTACACAGTTAATCAAAATGGCACTTGGCAGCTGTGTGAACGATATTGTGTCTTAAAACCACCCCCTCATGCCTGGCTTTTTCTAGCATTTTCAAACAAATAGAGGCCTTTGACTTTGACACTTCAAACATCTCCATCCTCTTAGGAAAAGATGGCTTTCTTCTGGCCCAGCATATTTTCTTTCAGTAACTACTTCAAAAGAGCAGTTTGAGTACCCAGCTTTCTGCTGAGCTCACGTGGCTTCTTCCCTTGTATCTCAATCTTATCTTCCTAAGAATACTGGGAAGTAGATGGGCTAGATTAGATTACCAATAGGGGAGCAAATCCATTGACTCATTCAAAGTCATGAAGCAGAACCAGGGGCATTACAAGACTATGCCCATTGCACATTTTAACTATCTCTTTGTAGGATAGTGTTGGTTTGGATTTGTTTTATTCTCTTTTCCTTAGCACATCTATTGTAATAAATAGCTATTATTAAAGTTTTAAAACAACCATTAAGGAAAAGAGCTGAGTCAAGTACATAGTACAAATTGGGTAGTGGTTGTTAGATCCCCACTGGAGAGGGAAGCATGCTAAAGTGGAGACCACGTATGCTTATCACTCACTTAGGCATGTTGTGTGAGAAGTAGAGCTATACCATCTGCTGGCATCCTCCATCTTTCCCCAGCCCACTGCCTTTCATACTGCTCCAGGCTTCTTCATCACCTGCTACTTTGCAGCCTTCCCGCCTCCTGTGAATTATGTTGGTCTTGTCATTATAGGTAAAGAAGACAATGGAGGCTACCCTACAGACCATCCAGGACATTGTAACTGTTGAGGATTTTGATGTGTCTGACTGCTTCCAGTACAGCAATTCCATGGAATCTGTCAAGTCAACGGTCTCCGAAACTTTCATGAGCAAGCCTAGCATTGCTAAGAGGAGAGCCAACCAGCAAGAGACAGAGCAGTTTTATTTCACGGTAAGGGAACTTAAGAAGCATCAGCAGTCACTGTGGCACCCGGGGGGAGATTCAGAACTCAAGAGTCTTTGTCAGATGTCTGAAAGGCAGGCCTTGAATAGCCTAGATCAAACTCAGGGCATACTTGGAGACTTCTCTGTACTTCAAGAGACAACATATGCATACTGTGTATGCCAAACATGAATCCCAAGTGAAGGAATGAATACTCCCTGATATTATTAACAAGAAGATAACTTTTAAAAGTAATGTTTAGCTAGCTAGTCCTCTGAGCTACTGGGAATCAAGATAGGAGACTTTGTCTCTTGGTTCTTAGGAACTATATTCAAATAACTTGGCTAACATTTTTTTTCTAGGGGAAGGGATAGTATGGGGTTTGTATCCAAGACTCCCCTACCCCCTTTATGCTTTAATTACTTTTCAGTCAGGGTCTTGACTTTTTCCCAACGCTGGCTTATGATCGAAATCCTTGTACTTAATACTTCGTGTATATCTAGAATCACAAATATCACCACCATACCTAATTTATTTCTTGAGTTGAGAATCACACTGACTTTTTCTGCCTGGGCTGGCCTTGAACTGCAGTCCATTCAATCATTCTTTTCAAGTAGCTGTGAGCCACTGTACCTAGCCCTTAGCACAGTTCATTTTTAAAAGTCTAAAAATTGCTTCCAGGTGGCTTACCTATTGTTGGGAAATTATTTTTCATAGTTATTTCTAAAATTTAAATAAGGGACTCATATATGCAACATGGTTAATTTTCAGAGAATTCTAAAATATTGTCTCTTGTTGTCCGTGTATCACCAACCTCCTTTTAGACAGATGATGGACCTATTTTGTGTGTGTGTGTGTGTGTGTTAACAGTCCTTTGGAAGGTTGCTAGCTGGTCTTTGGTACTACTTTTTTTTTTGGGTCCGGTCATGGGGCCTGAACTCTGGGCCTGGGCACGGTCCCTCAGCTCTTCAGCTCAAAGCTAGCACTCTACCACTTGAGCCCAGCGCCACTTCCGGCTTTTTTCTTTTTGCTTATGTGGTGCTAGGAATCGGACCCAGGGCCTCATCATGCATGCAAGGCAGGCACTCTACCACTGAGCCACCTTCCCAGCCCTTGGTGCTACTTTTTAATAATTAAGTTATTTTGAGCTTGCCAAATAGGATTTATTGCCTGGATTAAAATTTATTTCCTCCTTTTTTGATGACCAAGAAAGGAAAAATGAAGTTTGCAGATGTGAGATGAAATGTGGCCAGTAAATATGTGTACTGATCCTGAGTGAAAGAAATCAGCTTGTTTTTTAGTCATGAAGCAAAGTCTGCCTTCAGTAAAATTGAATTTTTCTTCCAACTGGAACAATTTGTTTGATTCTTCTTTGAACATTTCCCTTTCCTCATTAAGAACACTAATGATTTGCTAAGTTTTTTTTCTTAATTCTGTTTTTTTTAATTAGTTAAGCTCAAAATCTTTGAGGGTTTTTTTAATCCCAGAGAAGACTGTTGAAAGGGAGTGATTGAAGAGTATTATTCTTCTAAAATAACTTAAGAAAAAAACTGCTATACAAAGAAAAACATTCATTATATGAAACTTAGAAGTAAAAGGAAAAAAATAAAAATTATCTGTAACTATACTGCCTAGAGATATGATAGTTTAGGTAGAATATATCTATATACCCCTCCAGTCTTTTTTTCTCTCCATCTACAAAAACATATATAAGCTGGGCACTGGTGGCTCATGCCTGTAATCCTAGCTGCTCGGGAGACTGAGATCTGAGAATCAGGATTCAAAGCCAGACCAGGAAATAAAGTCTATGTTTATCTCCAGTTAACCACCAAAATGCCAGAAGTGGTACTATGGCTCAAGTGGTAGAGCATTAGTCTTGAGCACAAAAGCTCAAGACAATGCCCTAGCCCTGAGTTCAAGCCCCAGGACCAGTGTGCATGTGCACAAACACACACACAAAAAAAACCCAAAACACTCCCAGAGCATATAGTATATATTTCTAACTTTACTACCCCAAATGGGATATTGCTATGTATGTTGTTTTATAATTTGTCATTTAATTCTAACATTTTCTAAACATATATATGAGTAAAATACCTAACATCTATACAAAGAAATGATAGCATGAAATTTTGACTCATTCATTTCTTTTTTTTTTTCTTATTTTTTATTGGGTCTGGTCGTGGGGCCTGAACTCTGGGCCTGAGCGCTGTCCCGCAGCTCTTCAGCTCAAGGCTAGCACTCCAACACTTGAGCCACAGCGCCACTTCTGGGTTTTTTTCTTTTTGCTTATATGGTGCTGGGGAATTGAACCCAGGGCCTCAAGCATGCAAGGCAAGCACTCTATCACTGAGCCACCTTCCCAGCCCCTTGACTCATTCATTTCTATAAAATATTTGTTAACATATTGTGTAGTTTGCAGTGTTCAATAACTGCTGAAAATTAATTTTTATCACTATTAATTTATTCTTTTTTTTTGGCGGTTGTGGGGCTTGAACTCTGGGCTTGGGCGCTATCCCTGCACTCTTCAGCTCAAGGCGAGTGCTCTACCACTTGAGCTACAGTACAACTTCCATTTTTCTAGTGGTTTATTGGAGATGAGAGACTCACAGACTTTCCATCCCGGGCTGGCTTTGAACCGTGATCCTTAGATCTCAGCCTCCTGAGTAGCTAGGATTACGGGTGTGAGCCACTGACGCCCAGCTTTATTCATTATTATTAAGTCACTTACTGATCAGGTATTGTAGACTTGCTATATGTAAGATCTGTGCTACAAGCTGGGAATGCTGAAGATGTAAAAGGAAGAGGGGATGATAAGACTGGATATGAAAAGGGAAAACTTTCATTTTTAATTTCTTTATAGTTTATATTTTTCTAAACAATTTCAGTGGATTATATTTTGGAATTTAAGAAGAAATATCCCATTGTTTGAGATGCATGCATGCACATGTGCATGATTAGCAACCAGGATGAAGGACACTAGGAAAGCATCATACACAAGGTGACTTTGTGCCTGATCTTGAAGGACAAGTGAACTGGGCAGAGAACTGGAGAGAATTATATTCCTTAAGGAAAGAGCAGCATGTGCAAAACCATAGAGACATGCAGAAACCTGGGTTACATGTGGATAGAACCTCATGACTCCAAGGGAAGCAATGTTCCTCCAACCCTCATTATCTAAGAATGTTCTCTAGAGGCTTTTTTTTTTTGTGGGGGGGGGGGGGGGGAGCTTGAACTAAGGACCTGGGTGCTGTCCCTGAGCTCTTTTGCTCAAGGTTAGTGCTCTACCACTTTGAGCCATGGTCACTTCTCATTTTCTGGTAGTTAATTGGAGATAAGAGTCTCATGGGGGGCTGGGAAGGTGGCTCAGTGGTAGAGCGCTTGCCTTGCATGCATGAGGCCCTGGGTTCTATTCCTCAGCTCCACATAAGCAAAAAGAAAAAAGCCGGAAGTAGTGCTGTGGTTCAAGTGGTAGAGCATTAGCCTTGAGCTAAAGAGCTGAGGGACAACACCCAGGCCCAGAGTTCAGGCCCCACGACCGGATCCAAAAAAAAAAAAAGAGTCTCATGGCCATTCCTGCCTGGGCTGGCTTCAAACAGATCCTCAGATCTCAGCCTTCTGCATAGTGAGCCATCAATGCCCAGCCCTAGAAGGTTTTTAATAAATACCAGAGTTATTATTTTGTCTGGGCTTCTTAAATATAAATGACCTAATCTTGTGACATTACAAAAGATTTCCACTTCTTAAATTAAGAAGTTTGTGACATAAAATCTGTACCTAAGATGGTTTTTATCAGAATTACTTTTTGGCTTAGGTGAATCTATAACATTTGTACTCAGAGTGGACCTATTCAGAAATGGCCCTATTCAAACTGGTGACCTCTTAAATTCTGCCCACTTTTCTTTACCTTGTATCTAAATGTATTAGTGTCCTATAACACATTTTCTGTCTTTTGTGGCCATGATGCTACTTATCAAAGCGATGTGCAAATTTCCTTGGCTAACAGGAATAGTTTTCGTCTGGGCTTGTCCAGCAACAGATTTACAAGAGAGTTCATCATTTTTGTGACTGCTGCCTGAAATGTGTTAGATAATTTATCTCATGATTAAAGAACTTTTTTCTTTTGGATAGTGAATGCACATTTGAGAAAAGGATCCCACGTTAAATGAGGCCCAGGCTTGCCAAATGATACAAAGCCCTCTGGTGCTTCTACAAATGGTTCCCTCTTTGTTTCTCTGTGTCCTTCAAAAGCATTAGAACAGCACATTTTGGAAGCTTTCTCTTAGAAAAATTGAGAAGAGGCTCCTTGTTATGGCTTGACTCCTAGATAGTTGTTCTGATGATTAAGAGGTCTGCTGGGACAGTTTTCTGTCAGCTTGTGGCTGTCATCAAATTAATCTCAGGTGACATGAATTCAAAATTTGAAGCATGTCCTAAAAGCTCATTCCAGGAATCTCAGGAAAACTACCATGAAATTTTAAAGTTTGAAGTGATTTTTACAAATTGTATAACCAGCCAGGCACGGATACCTCATGTCTGTTATAATTCTAGCTACTTGGGCAGCTGAGATCTGAGGATCACAGTTCAAAGCCAGCCAAGGCAGGAAAGTCCGTGCGACTCTTATCTCCAATTAACCACAGAAAAACCAGAAGGGCACTGTTTCTTAAAGTGGTAGAGCACCACCCTTGAATGAAAAAGTTCAGGGACAATAATACCCAGGCCGAGTTCAAGCCCCATGAGTGACCAAAACAAAAAACCATGTAACCCAATCTTGGTCACAGTCTTCAGCAATAGCTGTCTGGTCCCAGGTACCAAGCTTTTCCTCTGTGCACTGTTGACGCAGAGCTAAAGGGAAAGGCTCAGAAACCGTGAGGTATTTTCCTCCTCATTTGCCATAGTCAGGCAATAGATACCGCCTAGAATCCCCAACTTTGTCTATCACTCATCTGTAACATCATTCAGAAATGTCTGCTTCTTTTATATTGTGATTTTTAAAAGATGTAAAGATTTTAGAAAGTTGTACAGGAAAAAGTCCTTGGCTCCTACTTCTCCCTTCTGCCATTATTTGAAACCAGTTAAATTCTGTATCCTTCCAGGGATATTCTCTGCATAGGCAACCGCTAACGTATAAACAAATATTCTTTCAATGCAATAATTACACTAGAAATCTAGTAATATGAAATAGAAAGGCCAATAAAACCATGCGACTCACACTGTTTTCACTTTGCTTTTATCATTTAATTTGCTCTGGATTTTATTTTTATGTTAATCCAAAAAGATTTAACTCCTTTTTTAATGGCTGGACAGAATTCTGTTGTGTACATGTATCATTATTTTTCATGGACAGCAGTGCTCAGTGTTTAGCTGGTGTTTCTCCGAAGTATTTCTTTGGATGGAGCCTTAGAGTAAGGGGTTTTTGTATGGTGAGTGGAGAGGGCTAAGGGCTGTGGGCTGGTAAAATAACAAAGCCAGATTGCCTGAATTCTTAGGAACAGGTCTAAGTAAGGTAATGGGAGAGCTCCTCATTGGAGCAGTGTGTCGTAACTACTAGATTTGAGAGTGTGTCTGAGACTTTTTTTTTTATCTTGGTATTTTGTAGGCTTGCAGGTACAAATGAGTGAATGCCCCTGCCCTACTAATTATACTGGGGAGTGATGTGCTCCATTTAAAGTTTACTCTATTATGTATTCTGTCTAACAGCTGTTTCATGCTTTAAAAATTGACAAGGAGGAGGGGAAATGTCAGCATGCCTCAATAGTGGGAAAGCAGCCACAATAATGACATCTGTGTGTCTCTGAACATAGGGCTGGCTAGGCCTAGCTCACGCCTCCTCCACCCTACCCCTTTGCTGCAGTGGGTGCTTATAGCCTGGGGTTCACACAGATTAAGTCTAATGCATATCCAAAGATCTATGATTTACACCCCCATAATGAGTATATGTAAAGGAAAGAAATCTTACCAAAAAACATGGAACGTATTCTTATGCCCCCTTTTTAAGTCCTGAAACCTTCTGCTTTGATTTAGCTTTCTTGTGTATTTGCACAAAGCAGAGAAGTTGAGGAAGGAACTATTTTTTAGTTGACTGAGCAAGTAGTTCAGGTATAAGGTCCACTTTCTAGTCTATGCCAACTCCTATGCCAATCACAGGCCTGTTAGACTTCCTGTTTCAACCTCAACAATCTTGTGGAAAAGACAATATTTCCATTTTTTTAAGCTAGAGCAATTAGTAAGTAGTAGAACTAGAATATTCCAAGTCTTTTCATTTCAATCATCAGGGAGAGGGGACTCAGAAAGAAAAATTACTGTGTTAATACTTCTTAACAAATCAACCTCATTGCTGACAATACCACTTAGAAATTATTGAGAAATACATTAGTGAGATCATAAAAATGGAATTGAAATTTCATAATGCAAAGAAATAAAACTAAAGTACCTAATAGACTCATTGATTCCCTTTTTAATTTTTTTGTAGAAATTTTTATATTGGCAAATGTAAAAGTTGACCTGGGAAGCACTGACCAGACTATTTGGAACTTGATTTATTTTGGCAAAATAGTATGTCTGGGTAAAGTGAAATCCTCAGGCAATTGCTTTCAAAGTTGAGGATGTAGAATGAACCTAACTTAGTTACCTAGTAGTAACAAGTATTTAAGGAAAAGACCAGGTGCCAGGAGGTTGAGATCTGAGGATTGCGGTTTGAAGCCAGCCCTGGCAGGAAAGTCCATGAGACTTTTATCTCCAGTTAAACACACACACACACACACAAACAGAAGTGGAGCTGTAGCTCAAGTGCTAGAGTGCTAGCCTTGAGCACAAAAGCTCAGGGACAATGTCCAGGCCCTGAGTTCAAACCCCAGGACCAGCGCACACACACACACACACAAAAAGACAATGACCTTCATTGCCCAAGGAAGAGATTTGAGGTTGCAGATCAACAGCTCTTTGCCTAGCCCTCTAGGCTCTAGAAATCATAAGATGCCATGTCTTTGTCCTTTTCCTTCAGTTTTCCAGCTCCTTTCTCTGTGCTCAGCAGCAACTTCTAACTCACATGGGAGGATAGAGGCAAGGTTATTTATCTCCAGAGGAGTAGAGACTTCTGGGTGAGGTAGGGAGTTGATGGATAACATGCCTGCAGACTCAACTCAGGGATATTTTTACCTTCCCACACTTGACTTACCTCGATGCAAATACCTAGCCATGGTTTCCATACCAGCATGAGAATGCTGGTCACACCCTGACACAGTTTTGATCTTTCAGGATTTAATAGAACCTGAAAAGGTAATCCATCATAGCTCTTTATCAGATTGTTATTTATTTGAATGGTTCACCAAGTGACAACCAGAGTTAGCTAGTGAGCTGTGAACATGAGTGAGAAAAAAATGATTTGGGGAATCACAAGTAGAAACATGAGCAAGGAAGAAATTTGCAACCTCTCCTTTCAGAATGTTGCTGTATTCTGAGCAGTTGGGCCTTGCTTTGAGGGTTATAGCCTCTTGGTAAATTTTCCTCATTAGGAAACTCTGGAGTCCCTTGGGATTTCTCTTCCAAAGAGAGGCCTTTGAGGGTTACAGGTATTAGCAATGGATGTTTCCTAAAGGATTTTCACCTCTGGGTCCCAAAATACTATTCCAAGTCCACAATTAGCCACTAGTTGGAGATTAGGATATCACCCAGGGAAGACTGACAGCAGGTGAGCTGGCAGCTGGAGCAGATGGAAAGGGGAAGGTGACAGGAGAGCCTATTTTCATGCAGATGTTCTCGTGCAAAACCATAAAGGAACCCAGGGAACAGGTCTTGAATAAGGCACCAGAAATTATTTAGAATAGCATTTGTTTCTGCTTTGTTTTATATTTCATTTAGTGTAGGGACACATTGGGGGCTGGTTGTAACTGCTAAGGGCAGTTCTACAGAGGAAAGTGAAGCTGCTTATTTATTTATTTATTCTTCTTGCACTTATCACTGATTGTGTAATAGCTGCTGGGTTGAGGTTTTGCGCATAAGAAATGAGAAGAAGGAATGACCTGGGTCTATGAACATAGGGAAGAGACAGTGTAGAGAGGAAGACATGAGGAATAAACCCTCAGTGAGAGTAGTATAGAAAGTACTGTCATTGACATGGAGATTTGCAAGTTATACACAGAGCCATATGAGCAAGTTTTCGTTTATTGTTAAATGAGGGAAGCATGACAAGCCCTTACTTAAAAGTATATACTGTGCAGAAAAAAAATATAGGAAAAAATAGCTATTTTTTGCACCTTTTTTACATTTTTTAATTTTATATATATATTTTATTGTAAAGATGCTGTACAGAGGGTTACAGTTACATGAGTAAGGCAATGAATACATTACTTGTCAATCATTGTTACCCCTTCCCTTCCCTGGTGTTGTCCCACTATCCCTTCCCTCCCCCACCTCTACACTTCCCCACCCCACCCTCCCGAGGTTGTAAAGTTCATTTCCAATATACTGTCCTGTTGGTATCCTTGTGGCAATGGGTCATCTTGTGTCCTTGTTTCAGTGTTTTGTTATTCCCCAGATTAGACATATGTATATACAAGAGGCAGGGTACCAAAACCAAATACAGTCTCAACAGGAGATATGCCATAGAGGAGAGAAATAAAAAGGAAACAACAACAATAATAAAATCACAGGATACATTTAAGACAATAGCAATAAAGACAGACCTCTTGTGTCCATATCTTGAAGTTCATTTCACTTAGCAGTTTGATTTTTTTATTTTGATGGTGCTGGGGTTTGAACTCTGGGCCTCATGCTCATTAAGCAAACTTGATATCACTAAAGCCACATCCTCAGTCCCATTTTTTTTTTTGAGTTAAGGTCTTGCTTCCTTCCCCAGCACATGTCTGGACCACTGCCCATCTATTTTAGGCTTTTTATCATTGTAGGATAATAGGCATGTACCAGCTTTCTCTTTGAGATAGTTTTCTGTCCAGGCTGACCTAGAGCTATGATCCTCCCTATTTCAGTCTCTCATGTACTTTAGGATGCCAGGCATGTGCCACAGTACCCGAATATAGAGAGAAGGCATCTCATGAACTTGTCTGCCTGTGCTAGCCTAAAGCAATGAGCCTCCCATTCTTGTTCTTTCCATTCTTGTTCTTTCCATCTATTAAAAAGTTTTAAATGTTTTATACACCTCCCACCTGAATGACCCCATGTCTTTCTAGTGATTTGTGGGTCCCACTTGGGAAATCCTACACCATTTAACTTTGGAATTAAACATGGGCAAATGAACCATTGCAGCAGGAGACAAGCAAGGCAGCTGAAAATCCACAAGGATGGTGTGAGGGGTCTGGGGTGTGGCTTGTGTTGTAGAATATTTGCATAGCAAGCATGAAGCATTACCCCTCCCCCCAAAAATAGAGTCATAAAAGTGCCATGGTAATAACCAAGTATAGTGGTATACAGCTATAATCTCACCACTCTGGTGCCTGACACAGAAAGCTGGGCTACATATAGAGACCTATCAAGACACTGTCTTTAAATTAAAAAAAAATGTTCCAAGACCTTGGGGTTTATCTGCCCACCTGGCACTACCACTATTGCAATAATTAATAAACTATAAACATTTCCCCTTCCCCTCACCTGGCACTCTCACTTACTAATGCAACAATAATCTATAGATATTCCCCCTTCCCTGTGATCATCTCATTTCTAATAAGGAAATTATAATCATAGCATCTTCCCTGCATGCTATATGGAGTGACTGTAGGAGGCATACAAGAAAATTTATGCTGATGCGCTCTAAAATCTCCTAGGTTCCTATACATACAAAAAGAACGGGTACTGTAAGTTTATTTCTGTTTGCTCTGCACCATAGTGGCTAGAACGGTTTGCCATAAAGCTTCAGAGCATACCATGTGTCAAGCTCAGTGTGTTTGGACACTATTTGACCTTGAGCAACTTAGTCTCCCTAGCCCTCAGTAAACTCATCCATAAAACAGAGTAATGATAGTAGTTCATTGGGTGGTTGTAGAAATGTGATGATGTCCAGTAAAATACAGTCTCTCATCGGGCAGACAAGGTTTAAACAAGTGATCACATCTAACATACGGTCATATTTCGGCTGTTAGAGCAGGTAAAATTCCAAAACCTCATCTTGTGTTTAGAACTGTTGTGTGTGGTATGCACATAGCAGGTGACAACTACTCCCTTCAAGCTCTCAGAAATCCTGCACTTCTCATAAGGATGTAATGCAGAATACAGGAAGAGGCCCAAGAGTGTCCAGTTCTGCCAGTTTCCCTTGTAGCTGAGCCTCTGCTCCTGGGGTGATAGAATATACTCTGGGAGAGGCAGGCAAGAGGTCAGTGAGGTACCACAAAGCAGGCATACCTTCATACCAAGAAAACTGGAACTCCAGGAGGCTGTCCATCTACCTTGCAGTTCTGGTTCATCAGTGGAACTGAAGGAGACCACTCAGGGACTTTATTTAGGAGTTGGTCCCCTTGAACTAGGCACATGAAGCTCCTGTAGAAACACAGAGCAGCATACTCATCCACCAGGAAGATCTGCACCTGCCCCATACCAAAGCCTCAAAAAGATTTTTTTTCTTTATGGATTGAATAAAAATTGGATCAGAAACCAAATGTCTCCTGAAAAAGGAAACTTTCTGGCTGAGTGTCTGTAATTCCTTCCCTTCCCTCCCCCCCAGGAATCTAATTCCTCTCTCTCCTCCTCTTACAGAAAATGAAGGAGTACCTGGAAGGCAGGAACCTCATCACCAAGTTACAAGCCAAGCATGATCTGTTACAGAAAACTCTGGGAGAAAGTGAGTGTGGGAATGCTGTTTTGGGGGAAGCCTGGCTGAGCTTCCTGCTGAGCATGCGCCCTGTCCTCAAGCAAGTGGTCCTGATCTGGTTATATGAATATTTTTCCTTTCCTAGCCTGTTTAATGTGGAAGCACATGCCCCAAATGACTGCTTGAGTAATGTGGAAAGGGCAATGCTTAATGAAGCATTAATGTGCATCATCTATTTGTTTAAATGGAGCATGCCTGCTCCTTCACCTTCACTGCCACAACTGGGATAAAGAGGCTAAAAGGTTTTTGCCTCTCCAGATACTATGAAAATTCCTAGCCCTCCTGTGGCAAGACTGAGGCTGGAGGGAGAAGGTGGGGAGCTTGAGAGGAGACACTGAGCTGCTGTTAGGAGGGATAGGATCCTCAGAGTAGAAATGATGGGCAGGCCACTATCTTCTACCACTCCCAGGATTTCCTTCTACTTGGTGGAAGGGTCTCTGTTTAAGTGGCAGCCCTCTCTTCTGTGGCTGTGCTGAAGCCATGATCATCTCAGATGATGATCTTAACCAGACCCTGGAAAGTGGCACTACAAGACAACTGGACTGGCACTCTGGACTTTCTCTCCTTGGCCAGCCGTCAAACAGAAGGCGAAGGTTGCAAGAGAATCTTTCCCAGGGTTGTTTGGCACTCTGCCCAGGTCTCCTGCCTTGCTCTCAGCATCCTGTGATTAATGGGATTCCCAGGTTGGGGATGCCTCTGAATGATCTGCCCTTCCTCCCTGCCCACTAATCTCACTTAGAGATGGGAGGAAGACAAACAGAGAGGCCACAGGGAACCTGTGGTCACATCAGTGACATGTAAGCCTCCACTTAAACTAATATTTTTAATGAATTCTTAAGCACTCATCAGACAAACTAGAGAGTGTAGGGAAGTGGAAGATACATTGCTCATTAGCCCAAGAATTGGAACCCTGCTTTTCATACCAGAGCCTCCTACATTCCCCTCTTACCCTTCTTCCTGCCCTGGAAACAAAACAGTTCCCCCAGTTTATTAATTCTTCTCTTCTATCAGTGATGTTGTGATTGTTTAAGGTGTTCTCCTTAATGTGGAGAAAACCTTTTTGGTAATTCCTGGTCTCTTTGCTCTGTACTACCCAAGGGACTCAGACTAGACAGGTCCAGGCATTGAGAGCCAAACTTTGCTTATGGAAAGTCTTTACCCTTGAGTTATCAGAATGCTCCAAAGGGAATTAGAGGAAAGCAAGCCCAGAACTATTTGAAGCAAGTTATAGCTGTGATGTCTTTTTTGCAAGACAATCTAAGCATAGCCCATCAGTTAAGACAGGGAGTAGGACCTTGAAGTGGATGGTGGGGGAGGGAGGTTGTGCTAACATGCATGTATACACAAAATGCATCCCTTTAGAGAGATGAAGGCTGACCATTCATTAGTTCTGCAAATTGCCATAATCTAAAGATGACAAGTTCAAGCAATAAAGAAAAAAAAACACATAAATCTTCCTGTGTGCAAGTCATCATGTTCCTGCCTTTTGTATGTATTTGTCACTATAATGTAAGAGCCCCTTGTTCTTGCCACAGAGGGATAATTGATATGTATGAATATTCCAGAATGGAAAAGATACAGATGTTGAAAATAATGGCTCAGAATAATATTTTTGCAAATGAAAGCTGAGCCTTCTGCAAGAAGACGCTGTTAGGGGTGGGGGATGGTGTTGCTCAAGATGAACTGAGCTGTAATCAACAATTAACAAGCTTTCAAGGGCAAGAGAAAGGCTACCCTCCCCCAGCCCCTGGAGTTGTCTTTCTGGGAGCTTGAGTGAGAGATGTGAGAGATGATCTGTCCTTCTGCTGGACTTTGTCCCTGTTGTGGCTAATACGGATCTGATGTTCATCAAACTACATTAACCATGAACCCAAAGAAAGTAACATGGCTTACATCATGGTGCATGCATACATGTGTCCAGGTCTTGTTAAAACATATGAATACTTGGTATGAACGCTAAGGCTTTCCACTGCTTTCCTTTTTTTATGGGGAGGGGATGTACTGATATAGGCCTTGAACTTGGAGCCTGAGCGCTGTCCCTGAGCTTTTGTGCTGAAGGCTAGTACCCTACCACTTGAGCCATACATAGTTCCACTTCTTTTTTTATATTTAGTTGGCAATAAATCTCTCATGGACTTTTCTGCATGGGCTGGCTTTGAACTGAGATCCTCAGATCTCAGCCTACTGAGTAGCTAGGATTACAGGCATGAGCCACCAGCACCCAGCCCTTTATATACTTTAAGCTAGCTATATAGTAAGGGAGGAAAGACACCAAAAAAAGAAATGTACTCATTACCTGACTCATGTAATTGTAATACCTATGTAAATCACCTTCATAATAACAACAAAGTAAATAATAATAATAAAGAAACTAGGGAAAAAAAGCTAGCTATGATCCTGAAAATGTTCCGACTGACTGCTTGAGAACTGTGAGTTTCTGGCAGCATCAGCACTAAGTCTCAATTCTATCTTGCCACCCCTGTCTAGCCTCATAGGAGATTTAGTATTAATTTAAACTAAAACATGGGCAAGATTATTTATATTCACTCTCTCCAGACAACTCTTTCTGTTCCCCTCCTGATCCTGTGTGTACAAGCAGTTGTTCCTTTACCTACTCAGGAGCAGGCAGGCTTGTCTGTCTCTCCACACACACACCCTGAACAATACACACACCACACACACACACCCAACACATAAGTAAGAAGCTACCTTACCTCTGGGAAATCTTTCCCAAATTTGTCTTCTAAGGTATGGTCTGCTTTGTTACTGTTTCTCTACATCCACTCCTATTTTCTCCTTGGGAAGACAAAACTAAAGGTTTTAGAGTATGAGCATCCCTGGTCTGGGAGCCAGAAACAGAAAGAGAGGCTCTGGGTGCTCTGTGCTTTCCTGCTAGTGGCTTTGTAGGGAGATGGGCAAAGTTAGTAGTCATTTCTAAAGTGTAGATCTCCTTTTTCTATCCCTTCTGCTTCAACATATGCCTTTTGCCTTTGTCTTTCCACAGGTCAGCGGACAGATTGCAGTCTGGCCAGGTAGGTGTGGCCTGGGACAGCCCTGCAAAGGAATATGGGAGGCCTGTGGGGTCTGTAATTCCAACTGGGAAAGAGCCAGATTGTTGCATTGTAAAGACATTGAATGAGAGCCTGGTGCACTGTCTCATACCTGTAATCCCATTTATTCTAGAGATGGAGATCAGGAGGATTGCAGTTCATAGCAACCTGGGCAAAAAGTTTGTGAGACTCCCTTCCCACCTCCCCCCAACTCAACAAATAAGCTGGGCATGGTGGTACATGCTTGTCATCCTACCTATGTAGGAGGCATAGGAAGGAGGATCTTGGTCCAAGGCATCCTAGGAAAAAAGTCTTGAGACCCTACCTGAAAATAGTTAAAGCAAAAGTTCTAGGGATGTGGCTATAGAAGGCCTGAGTTCAAATCCCAGTGCCTCCAATGAAAAAATTAGCAGACATTGAATGACTTTGCAAAGAAGTGGCTTTGAGCAAGGTTACTGCCTTCTCTTCACTTTATTGTCCCCATCTGGTCTCAAATAGTGCTGGGATTTGCTGTCACTTAAGGGAAGGGCTGGGAAGAACCAAATCAAGGGAGCTACCATTTGTAGAAGTCCTCCCTGATACTCTTAAGAGCCACTCAATTGCAAGAAAATTCAGGAGAGAAAGATCAGGAAATGGTATTTGATCCATGTTTGTACACATGGAAAAGATGACAGCCTCTAATTAGTGACTGTTGGTGGATAATGCAATATTACATTGCATTGGCTTGCCAAATAGCATGGGTAGAAATCCTTGCCTGATACACAAGTATGCAGCTCTCCCAAACTTTCCCTACCTTCCCTCCTTCTCCTATCCCAGCCAAATGTTTTCCCTCCCAGTCATGGTGCTGCTATGAAAAAACTCGTGAGCTGGTGGAAAGCAAGGCATTTATTCAGCCAACAGTCTCAGATGCCTAAAAATGTGCTGATTTAACTGGAGAAAGCTTTCATGGGCAGAACTCCTCAGAGACCCGGTGTTAGCCCATTATATCGATGCTTGGTAGCTGCCAACACACAATAATCATGAGGCCATTTACTATTATAGGCTCATTATTTAGAGATAGCTTCATTTGGCTTTCATCAATTTGCTATTATGGATTACAGCAAAGTTCTCGTTATTAATATACCAGTTTTGAGGACTAGAGAGAAGTAGAAAAATGGAATTCTGTGGAGTATGCTTCCTAATGATATAGTCTTAGTTCACTTGAGGTTCTACCATGTCTGGAAACGACTGAAAAGAGCTCTGAGTTGATTTCCTTGTTACTGGTTTTTTTTCCACCATGTGTGATCTTGAGGCCATTCTTCTCCCCTCTTGGAACCTCAGTTTCCTTTTCTTACATTAGATCCAAATAGCTCAAGGGTTTCAAAGAGATTCTTTGGGAACAGGCTGGCATCAGAAGCAGAGTAAGGCTCAGCAGCCAGGCCTTGGCTCTCTCTTCGCAAGGAAAAAAAAAAAAGAGTATTGCTACCCTCCCTCCTCCTCCTCCTTTGAGGTATTGCAGTTCTGGATCAGATTCCCTTTGGGAAAAAGTCTTCTGAAGCTAAACAAAGATTGGAAAACATTGACAGAGGATCCCTCCTGTTGAATGCCCTATCCACTAAATCTAGAAAAATAACTCCCTTTTTTTTCTCTGAAGAAATCCAAGAGAAAGCAAGCACTATGTCCATTGGTGTTTGTGAATTCCTAGTCTAACTCAAATCTCTTTTACTAGAGGTTGAACCGGTTCCCTCCTATTTGAATTTTGGATATGACATATATTAAAAGCAGGAATCTCTGTGCTTCTGTGAAGAGCAAAGCTTATTGAGTGATAGTAAATTATCAGGCTAGAGCCATGGTTAAAGTGGTGGAAGGCCTACCTAGCAAGCACAGAGCCCTGAGTTCAATCCCTCATACTGAAGAAGAAAAAGAAAAGTAACTTTACCAAGACCCTTACCACTTCTGGAACTGAACTCAATAATATGACCTGTCTGGTTAATCACCACATAGCTTATTTTCATAACTAAAAGCTTTACGTTGGGGGTTTAAAAGTGATTGGTTGTCTCATTCTGTCTTAATTTTTCTCTCTTTCCTCCCTGTTGCTGTATTGGTCATCTCCAATTCCATGGGAACAATCACAGACGTAGCTCCACCGTGAGGAAACAGGTAAGAACCTAACAAAAGCCAGTCATGGCATGGTTAAGATTACAGCAACTTCACTGAGTAAACTTCCATTAGAGTGGTCATAGGTTTTATGACTCATTCTTTTCTCTAGTCAGTCATGAACACTTAAGATTTGGCTTGGCCTGGGCAGATTTGCCAGAATCCCCCATGGCATCCTTTTCTAGAAGACCACAACAGCCTTGCTCTTTTTTATGTATGCGTTAATGTCAAGAACTCAAAGCAGACAATCCCCGGAACTAGACAGTCTTGTGAAAATTTGTAGATTTTGTTTGTTTCTGATAGCATGATCATCCTAGATGTGGTCCTGCTACATGCTAATAGTGCAGAAATAAATCTGGTCCAGGAGTGATAGGCAAGACACATTCAACTCTGCAAATGATGTTCACTATATTATATTAAAATCTGCCACCAGGCAGCCAACTCTCATTACCCATATTAGGAAGGATCTTAGGGAGCAGTCGTGTGGATAATCCACATCAATGAATAATCTAAACAGCACTTGTGCTTGTTTAAAAAAAATTAATTGAAGTTTTTTTTTTGCAGTAGCAAATTTGACTTCCTAATTATACTTTATGGCAAATACAGAAATGGTTTTGTGTTCCCTAAGCTCATTCCAGCGTTGCAGAAGGCAGTTAGCAAGAAGGGAGTAGAAAGAGCTCAGAAATCTTTTTCTATCTGTTCAAGGGAAAACTGGTCCAGGCTTCAAAAAGTCATTCTGGGGGCTGAGAAGGTGGCTCTGGTAGAGCACTTGCTTTGCACGCATGAGGCCCTGGGTTGGATTCCTCAGGACCACATAAGCAGAAAAAGCCGGAAGTGGCGCTGTGGCTCAAGTGATAGAGTGCTAGCCTTGAGCTGAAGAGCTGAGGGACAGCGCCCAGGCCCAGAGTTCAGGCCCCACGACTAGCAGAAAAGAAAAAAAAAAAAAGTCATTCTGGGTAATTCATAGTAAACCTAGCCACAGGGCAATAATCAGATGTGGAGGTCATGTTCCCCCCACAGGCTTTTCAGGGATCCAGCTGCTCTGGCTGGGTGGGCAGCCATCTGGGACACTCAGATCACACCCTAGCTTGTCTTAGCTCTGCTGTCATTAGTCACTGTACCCTGACATTGGATCTCATTTTTTTTCCTTTTCAAATTATTGATTTTAAATAGTCATTAATGTTTTTATGGCTTTTTTTTTTGGTGTTATGGAGGTTTGAACTGACACTTGCTAGGAAGATACCTATCACTTAAGCCATCCCCCTGGCCCTGAATCTCATTTTATTTTATTCTATTTATTGATCTATACTTTTATATATGTATATATATATATATATATATATACATAATATACAAAAAAAGCATTACAACTCTCCTCCTTGTTCCTGTTTTCTTCTTCTTCCCCTTTTTCCCATAATTTCACTTAATATTAAAGAAGAATGAAATCCTTCCTGGGGATAATTCATTTCATTTAGAATTCACAGGTAGATGAATGGCTTAAAGACTGAACAAGCCATTTTATTTTAAATACCATGAGTAGGAAGTACTTGAAGTTTGTTCCTTTCAGTTCCTCATCTAAAACTGGGCATTCTGCTTGGAGATGCAGCATAAGAGTGATGGGTTTTGAACTTCTGCTCTGGTTGCAGAAGTGGTATTGGAGCCCAAAATTTGGCCAACCCCTGGGTGGGCTTACCATTGGAGGGGAGCAACATGAAGCTGGTTTGCATTCTGCTGTACCTAAGCAATTGCAAGCAAAGTGTATTTGCCTGGTACTCTTTGCATAAGACTACATTCTTAAGTCCCAATCAAATGAAGACCTTGTATTTTGTTTTGCTAACCCAGTTTCTGTCCAGCAGTTCAGATCTAATGATAGGTCAGCTAAGGTTTTTCTACAATGGGAAAGAGAGCAAAATAGTAATTTGGAAGATGAGTAATCTTATATAAACAGTCAGGATGTCACTTTTTATTTGTATATGTTGTTGTTTTGCATTTTTTTCCAGTTATCTAATGAATTCTAGTCACTTTGACCCAGCAGAAACAATTAAACCATCCAGACCTTTCTTAAGAGAAAGACACCTCAAATGTCGTTTCCAGACTTTCTCTGCTTCCGTTAAGCCTAGCATTTTCTCTCCTCTGGCCATTGCTTCCATGTCTTCTTTCCTGGTCTTACTTTCTCTATTCCTGTAGATTTAGGCTTTTCCCCAAAGCCTGGCCCTCTGTTAACTTCCCTTCATGTCACTCTGTTCTCCTAGATGGCGCTGTCTCTTCGTCCCCAATCTCCCCTACTTTCCGAGGCCCTGCCTGCCTTAGTTTGTGGGTCTAAGCAACTGATTGGACTTCTGTGCTTGAAAGTAGAGATAATGCTATTCTAAACATTGGTTGTCTCTTCCCCCTACCACATTTCCATTTCCTCAGTTCCTCCCCTAACTTCTTTCTTTCCATTAATAGGGACTCTCTATCCCTCCTAGTCTCTAAGGCCCCAAGTCTTACCTTTGACACCTTTTTCTTTCTCATTACCCACATCTAGTCAGTTGTCCAAACTTGCTTTTTCTCCCTTGATGAAAGCAGAAATCTTAAAAAAAAAAAAAATCTAATAGAAGTCAATACCTGACAAATACCCTAACTCTTACTCACAAGAAGTAACACCAGTGGGGAAAGGTTGCTGAAGGATACCAAGTAGTAAGTTTGCATGTGCTGTTACATTGGGGTGACCACAGATAAAAGTAATATATCATACATTTACATAAACTAGAAGACAGGATTTTTAATATTTTCAGCACAAATAGAAGAGAGGAAGTAGGTATATTTAAGCTAGTTTAAACATGACACAATATATACGTGCATCAAAGCATCACCTAGTATCTCATTAATATGTACAATTTTATGTTTTCACGTCAGTTAAGATAAATTTTCAAAACAAATAAAAATGTTAATACCTAGGTTATACCAAAATAAAAATAAAAGAAGTTATGCTGAAGGAGACATACTTCAAACACTGTCTGACCATCTTTCTGATTGTTTTTTTCCTGCAAATTACTGGAACACTGCTCTACTATCTTTTTAAGCTATACCTACTGTCTGTCTCCCATCAGTGACCTTAACCTGATTTGATGGAAATTTCGCCAGCATGTCCTTAAAGGCCCCTTTCAATTTTAAGATTATATGACCAAAACTACTGTGAACAACAACAACAACAAATTGAACTGACCTTCATTCTACCATTGGGAGAATGGGGAGAGAGAAAAATATTATGAATGAAAACGTAGAAATTACTCTATTGGGGTTGGAGGCATGGTTCCAACCAGGTGGTAGAGCACCAACCAATGAGTGAAAATATCAGAAACTGAGAAACATCACGAGAAGCAGGAAAGATGGCAGGAAGGATCATCTAAAGCCTTTATGCCTTTGTCTCTTATTTATTCATACTGGAGACTTGTTTAGGCTCCATGGAAGCAGTGGGACAAGAACAATGCTCTTCTGTAGTAAGATGTGTCACTGCAGGCCCACCCTTGCATACCACAGGTTATTCCTCTGAGCTACTTCCCATGTACTCTTGGTGACCATGGACATGCAGAGTAATCTCTTCAACATCCTGTTTCTTGCCAATCATGCCTATTTCATTTTGCCATTGATAGTCTATTTTCTGCACATCCACGCAGATTTGCTGCATTCACATAACTTGTTGAAGCCAATAATCTATGAGCTTCCCAACTTCTGCCAAGCCTTTATATAAATCTGGGGCCAGAAAAACTTTACCAATTCTCATATTGCTATTATCATCATTATCTCTGCTGCTACTATTTATAAAGGAAGCCTATAATAACTTCAGTCTATAAACATAAAAGACTTTCCAGAAAAATGAAGCTTTTTTTCCTCCTAGTAATGGAACCCAGACTCTTTGCTAAAGTATAGAAGACAGGATTAAGGTTTTATTTCTAAGATCACCTGACTTGACTGGCAGAGGTCAAAGGACAGACCTGACTGCTGTAGCTTGAGAGCTAGAGGAAGCAGATGGTTCAGGGGGTTGCAAAGCTGAGAGCATTTGGGTCACAGAGACCTTCCTGATGCCGCTCCACCTTGGCATATACAGTTCTCCTTTGGCATCATGGTGGTTCCTGGCAAGCTAGAGGCTAAGCCAGCTCTTCTCCTAGTCTTGTTCTTCATGAGACCCAGCTGCCTCTCTAATGGCAGCAAACCCTGTGGCTACAGTTGGAAATTCAGAGCCAGGAGGGACAAAGGCAAAAAAACCTATGAAATGGGCAAGCAGTGCTAGTGCCCACTCCACTGGAGAGTCCAGTGTCTGTCCTGACCAGAGTCCAGTGTCTGTCCTGACCACCTGAAGCCTTTTCTAGCTAGGTTCTGGGCCTCTGCTTGATGTCTTTCTTCTACACAGCTCAATTATTATACATGCTGCTGCATTATAAAACCCTCCTGGTTCTTAGTAATAATTGTTTGGTGACCTCCTAGGAAACAGTGTTGTAAAGTGTTCAGTCTCAGAGGGGGATGCAGCATTTAATCCTGGCCTTGCCACTTTCTGGCTCTGTGATCATAAGCAACGATTTGACCCCACTAAGCCTTCATTTCCTCATTGTCAAGTAAGAATAAAAGTAATGATAACACCTAGTCTGTAGGATTGTTATGAGGACCAATTTACCTGAGTACATGGCTCAACATCTCTGTAAATGGTAAGCACTAATATCCACGTGCCAAGAGGAAATATTACTGCCCTTGCCACCATCACCTCCTCAGGTTGTGAATGACAAACCGAAGTCCACAGAAGTTAAATGACTTGGGCAAGATTACTCTGGGAACGAAGTACACAACAAAAATTGACATAGAAGGCAGTAGCTTTTCTTATCTGATTATCTCCACTACTTCCAAGAGTTTGTTTTTTCTTTTCTATCAAACAAACTCTCTTTCTGAAGCTCCCTTTGGTTCATTCTTTGATCTTCAACTGGTGTTAATTGAGTACCCACTATGTTAGAGCATTGTGGCCAGTAATGGGTCCCCAGGACTGGAAATAGAAGGTGCCCTGGTATAGCCTAAGATGTAGTTGTCATGGAAGTCACAGTCAGGGTTTAGGAGAGCTGTCAGCAGCAGGAGCCACTCATATGATGAACAGAAAGGTCATTGTGGCTGTGGCTGACATAAAAGGTCAAGAACAGACCTAGGAGCCTTGAAGGCATAGACAGCACCCTGACCATGTACAAATATGAAGAAAGCAAAGAGAAGTCTCTGGAAGTTTAATGATGAGATGTATACTCTTGACAATCCCCTATGTGAAGGAAGAGAAGTGCGAATGAAGGGTGAGAATAGAGGTACTGGTGGACTGGGCTGGGATGGTGGCATGCAGCTAGGGAAGTGAATAGACTTGAAAGATTTTAGAAGCCCAGACAGAATAATTGGATGGACGCAGGCAGGGAGAGGGTAGATAAAAGGTGACCTACTCCAATTAAGACATGCTGGATTTAAAGGCATCTGTGTGGCATTCCCAGTTGGTGGTTGTGGTTTTGTGCCCTGATTGGAGGGCATAGAGAGACCAGGAACCTCTCTGTGGGCCACCCATGGGGCCAGCACATGATATGGCTCACTTTCTCTGACCTAGGCTATCCTAGTTTGACCATTCTGATAGAGTGTTTCTCTTTGGCTTTTCAGGACTCTAGCCAGACAATTCCTTTGGTGGTAGAAAGCTGCATCCGGTTTATCAGCAGACACGGTAAGCAGAGTTTCAGCCTTGCCTATATTTGTGCAAAGGTTGGGAAGGACTTCCAGGAATTGTTCATAGAGCAAGAATAGAGATTGCCTTCCCATCCTGACATTTTCCAAGTACTGTGTGCTACCTCAGAATGACCGCACCTAGACGTTGAAAGATAACATTTTGACCCAAAACTCCACAGTAGCTAACCATATGCCTTTTTCTAGCTCAAAAATAAGTTTTAAATCCCAGTTGCTGTATGAGAAAATATGGGCGTCCTTGGTGGCAGTAGCTTCTCCATTAGTCACAGCTATTGCATGTATAGGTAGCTCCATGGCACAGCCTGGCCATTTTGTCCCCAGAGTAGTTAGAAACAACTCCATTTCTATTTCCCTGGTCTCTTATAGTAGTCAGATTTTGTTCTGGTTTGGTTTTATTGGATACAGTGTCCCATAAGAACTCAATTATTAACTGCTCCTAAAGTTATATTCAATATTTGGGAGTCTGCAGGGGCTGGCTCTTTCTCAGTCTCAGGCAAATCACACTAATCCTTCTGCTTGGACAGAGCTAAATCTAATAACTCCCTTCCTTACTAGCTACTGGTCTGCTTGGACAGAATTTAGGGATGGAGATAATTGCCAGGGAATTGATTTTCCAATGGTTAGAGTATTGTTTTACAAAGCACAGATGTGAAGGTATCTAGAAACTGGGCATCAGAAGTTGTTTTAGTTATTGTCTTCCTTGGTGATATGAAAGGAGGTCCTGGAGCTAAGAAGGAATATAAAGTATTGCTGTCTAAATCCAAAGGCAGTCATTCTCCCCCTTGCCCTATAAACAGAGATACTGCTTGGGTTTTTGGAACAGTAACTATTTTAGCATTCTTATTACTTATCTCACTCTCCATTAGCTGCAATTTTTAAATGTTATCTCTATCCACGTAAGGGAAGAACACTGTACCTCACTACTGAATATTCAGCAAATATGTATCAAGCCCCTGATCAATGCTGAGCATCATGCATTGCCTAGTACAACCTAAATGCCCATACATAGAAGAGTTGTTGAAAAGACTACATCCATCCATTGTAATGGACGCTACACAACTGCAAAAAGGCAATGAGAAAGATGTTCATAACCTGATATGGCAAGATCCCTATGACCTGTTGTTTTTTGTCTGAGACCAGGACTCCGACTTCATACCTGACACTTTCACTCATTGGCTAGCGTTCTACCAACTAAGCACACTTCCAACACCCTAGAAGTGAAAAAGAAGAAATACTTAAGAGTATCTATAGTGTGCTGTTAGCGTTCTACCAACTAAGCACACTTCCAACACCCTAGAAGTGAAAAAGAAGAAATACTTAAGAGTATCTATAGTGTGCTGTCTTTCATATAAAAAATATAAGAATATATAATTATGTCTCAATGCTAACAAAAATACAGGAAAAAAATCAATCTAGAAGCTAGTATGTTATTGATATCACAGGAAATTGGTACACAGGAGTGTTTGGGCAATGGGAGATAGAAAAGGCATGGGAGCATTTTTCTGAGTATTTTTTTATATAGTTTTGACTTTTAAAACTATGCTAAGGTTTCTAATACTCAGTGGATAGACAAATAAAACTAGAATGTAAGTAAAACACAGATGGAATGTGAACAGTGTTAAGTAAAGTTGTGTCACAAATGCATACCACATTGGAAGAGAATGAGGAAGAAGAAAAGAACTAACCAAGTAACTTTATACAACAATGCTTTGACTATATACTACTAGTCTAAAGGCAAAAATAGCTTTAAACAAACACAAAGTTAATCAAGTATGGGTGAGCAATTCCAAATTATTTTATGTATAGTTTTGAATTAAGCAAACAAATAGATTTTTTTTTCATCTTAGGGTGTTAGCTTACAAATTTAGGTAGCTTATTCAGCTAAATTGATTTTTTCTCTCAAATAATGACTCTAGGTTTTTGTGAGCTTCTCCCCTCCCCCCCCAAAAAAAACACCAAAAAAATCCCTAAAGTATGTGTTTAATAGGGATACCCTTCTTAACTTTGTCAGTCTCACAATTGTCTCTGGGCCTCTCAGTGCTGGGAATTTTTATGTCCTTACTATCTTCACCACTACCGCTCTTCACCCCCCCACCCTCCAGAGGAAAGCATTAAATCCTTTATTACTTAGGTAAGATATATGTGCATCCTTGTGTGGCTGGGTCAGGATGATTTGGGTCCTCTTAAAAGAGAAGAGGGAACATGAGGAGCCATCTTTTCCATGAGGAAGGGAACATGGGGTGGCTACTACAGCAGTCATTTAGAATTACCCAGGAAGAATCACTCTCAGCAAGAGCTGAATCCCACACCAAATGGGAGGTCTTTTGCCAAATATAAAATAACTTGCCCAAGTCCAGTAGGCTTTATACTTTCTTGCTGGCATTCACTATGAAAAAACACAGAACTAAAGATTGTGGGTTTGCCATTTTGTTTATGCAAGGATTTACCTGCATTCGAATCAAAAGGCAGCTGGTTTTCCCCTTTCCCTTCTGGAAAAGTTAGTTTCTGCTCTCAGAAGCATCATGTAAGGCACTCTATAAAGTTTTTTGTCTGTTGAGGAAGAACTAAGCAGTCCTTCTAAAGCACCTTCCACCAGGAAAACCAGAAACTAGACCAAATGGAGCACATGTTGTTTCAGGACTCTTGCCCAATTTCCAACACCTTTTCGCTCTACTTGTCCTGGAACCTTGGGCCAACACCATTCCTTTGGTGGTCTAGCCTACCCCAAAGCAACAAGGTAACCCTCTCCCTAGCTGGTGCTGGGCCAGCTAGAAACTGTGCCGTACATCAGCAGCCTGGCCTCTGCGATGTCAGTCCTTACCCTGTGTCTAACTAATAAGTCACTACTAGGTATGTGGCTGTTTCTGTCAACTCATTATTTATATTCTCTTTTTTTAAACAACATTATCTGGCTCTGGTATCCCATTTGATAACTAACATACTACTGTTACATGGGTATTAATGAGATTTTAACATTGTCTGCCATCCTGTGAGGAACATTCTGTAGATTCCCTTAGAGGAGCAGACAACTTAAGTCTTATTACAAGCCAGGTAATCACATTCCTTCTGCTTACTTCTTAATACTGTTTCAATTGGATTCAGCAATTTCAGTCCTCATCAGTTTACCTGCCAGAGTTCCAGCTGATTGAATCCAGCTGCCTCTCACTGACAAGGTAACCCTGAAATAGCCAGCAAAATATTGCTTTGTTTTCTTAGAAGAAATGTGAGGTTTCCCTGAGATGCCATCACAGAAGGATTTTGACAGAATGGCCAAGGTTGAGACCAGGGTTCCTAAGAAAGGCTAGGCTGTCCTGCTTCATTAGAGATGCCAGTTCAGCTCACCCCCAAGGTCCGGAAGGATCTCTTACTGGCTTTGCAGTTGCATATGTGGGGCTCTCTGGAAGCCAGCTCCAGAATGGCCAGTACAACTCCCACCCTTTCCGCACACCAAGAGGCCTCATGAGTTGGTCTTGAGGGATGATGAGTTCATGACTGCAGCCACCATTCATCAATTTGCTTACCTAAGAAATGAGACTACTGCTAATCCTGACCTTATTGTGAAGTTTCCACTTGTGGGCACCAAGTGTTTTATTTATATGAACGTGCATCTTAGCAACAATCACTATCCAAGCTTTATTTTTCATGATTATTTCTTCTCTTAACAAAACCCAAAATACAGAGGGCGTGTGTGTGTGTGTGTGTGTGTGTGTGTGTGTGTGTGTGTGTGTGTGTGTGTGTGTGTGTGTGCATGCACGTGCATATGCATGTTACCATAATGTAACATTGCTGATGCTTTCTTTAAAGCAAAAGTTATACCTAAGTGGTAGCAGTACTATCTGTTAACAGATCACTTTTATTTTCATGTCCTCCTATCATCTGAAGGTATCCTTCCCTAGACTAGTGGGACTGTATAAAAGCAACAAAAGAATTCCTTTATGACCTCAGATCTTAGGAGACTCATCTGACAGTTCGTAATGTCTTGCATGCATGATCTTATCTCCTGTTCTTGACCCTGGGTAATAAAGATGATGGGCCACTTCCCATTTACAGGTGAGAATAGACAGGCAAAGACAGGAGGAAGGCTACTGTGTGACAGTCTCCCTCTGAGTCAAAAGAGAAGCTAGCTGTACACAGCTCTTCCCTTAAGTGTCTGACTTGGTATTTTCTTTAGGCTAGTACTTCATAAACATCACAGTGATATTCCCTTTGGCCCTACGCTTTGTTTTGTTTTGTTTTGTTTTGGGGGAGGGGCTTGAAAAAATAGGACTGGGAATGTGGCTTCATGGTAGAGTTCTTACCTAGCATGCATGAAGCCCTGGGTTCAATTCCTCAGTACCACATACACAGAAAAGGTCGGAAGTGCTATGGCTCAAGTGGTAGAGCACTAGCCTTGAGCACAGAGAAGCTCAGGGACAGTGCCCAGGCCCTGAGATCAAGCCCCAAGAATGGCCAAAAAGAAAAAAGAGAGAGAGAGAAACTGGGTGCTGTGCACACTGCTGGAGGGGGGCTATATATTTAACTAAGCTTGGCACTGTGGTTGTGAGCTCACCGTCTCTCATTGATCATTTCTCCTGTGTGTTTCTAGGACTACAGCATGAAGGAATCTTCCGAGTGTCTGGATCCCAGGTGGAAGTGAATGACATCAAAAATGCCTTTGAGAGAGGTGAGGGGACAGCCTTGACAATGAGACAGATGTGTCCCTCTCCACCTTCTTCCTCTGAGAGGACCCAGAGTTTAAGAAGCCAGCTTTTTGCCCTCTTCAGCTGTTCACCAACTCTCATCATAAACTCCCCATTAGATATGCAGGGAGATATGGGGAGTGCATTCCAGCATCCTTCCTTCTCAGCCACACCCTGCCTCTCTCCTGCAGATGATCTGCCAAAACTCAAGAAGTTAACTAGGATATCCATGCAGTTTATGGCCTATCCAAAACCCTTGGTGGCAGTTAATATCAAGGCTAATGCGCCTGTTCATTGTAGCCCATTTATTATCTTGTGGGCTATTAAGGTAATGGGCAAGCTTTGGCAATTTCCGTCACTGTAATGGATATATATAGTTTCAATTTGAGGTTGGTCCTATCATTAAATCTAATTACATCTGATAGGAAATTTTCCATAGGGAGCTCTGGCATGATTGTTCTCCCGTAAGTAGGTGTCCTCTGCTGCAGGCCAGGAGGGGTAAGAGCTAGTCAGAAAAGCTGGTCTCTTTGGCCTCATTTTCTTCCCCTAGGGGGCTCAGTCATAGCCTGGTTTTGTGATTCTGTGAGAGACGCAGTTCCTGTGTCCCAATCCCATCCTTGAGGGAATGGTCCTAAGCCTTGTAATCTGCTTTACCTATTCCTTAGTCTATCCACTTACGGAAATGGATGAAGGCACAAGCACCCATCCTCTACTGCCTCTGCTTCATTCTAAGTGTTTTTGCCTCTCTCACTGCTTTCCCCTTTTTTGTGGGGGGATGCTTATCTCAGGAGAAGACCCCCTGGCTGGGGACCAGAATGACCATGACATGGACTCCATAGCTGGTGTCCTGAAGCTTTATTTCCGGGGTCTGGAACACCCACTCTTCCCCAAGGACATCTTCCATGACCTGATGGCCTGCGTCAGTAAGTACCATCCTGTTCTCCGATCGGCTCTGGAGCCATAGCATCTGGAAGCAAGAGATTCAGAAATTTCATTTTCCCCAGTGAGTTTCTCCTTTTTATGTCCACTCCACCATCATTTGTGGGGAGAGGATATGAAGAGAAGAATGACTTTCCCATAAGAATCTAGAACCCACCCCAGTGCTGATAGCTCATGCTACTCAGGAGTCTGAGAGCTGAAGGATCTCAGTTTGAAGCCAGTCTGGACAAAAAAGTCTGCAAAACTCCATCTCCAGAATAACCAGAGAAAAGCAAGACTAGAGACATAGCTCAACTAACATTCCAGCATAGTAAGCAGAAGCCCTGAGTTCAAAAACCACAGTGCCACTTTAAAAAATAATAGTCTAAAGACCCAAAGTGGGAACTCCTGAGCTTTTTTCATTGTTTTGCCTCAGTTGTAAACTCCTGGACTTCTCCAAGCTTTACTTTCCTTTTATAAAGTATCTTTATCCATAAGATGCCATCTTTTCAATTGCTTGAAGCTTACACATCAGTAACTGGGATTTTCATGATACCAAGGGAAAGTGTAACTATTGGAAGTATTTCCTGCTTTTTGCTTTAAACATGTCCTATCTACCCTGCTAACTGTGTTCTCAGTTCTTAGGGGTTGTCTGCCTGCCTCTTACTCTAAAATTGGGGACTTGAAAAGCTATTGCCTTTGCCCATTTAAGCTAACTCATGATATTAAAACATCCTCTCACTGGTTTTCATGGAAAACAATACACAGAAACTTGGATCCGTATCAGGTCACCCTGGAAGCAGACTCAATCTGAAAGATCCTGTCAGTGGCTAGCGGGAACCATACCTTTAAAATGAAGATAAGATACGTCTGTCTTTGACTCAGCGATTACTCAGTAGACTTCTCCTCCTCAGATACTTTGGGAAAGCTCCAGAGCATTCAAGATGTTAGCTCTCTTGTTTTGTTTGTTGACCCACTACATGGAGTCTAGAGGAAAGGAACTACATGGATGATTAAGAACATCCATCCCTAGGGTTCAGTGACAAAGCACTTGCCTAGTATAGTGCAATATCCTGGATTTGATCCCCAGTACCAAAAAAGAAAAGGCAAAAAATACAATTAAAAATAAACAAACAAACATGAACACTGCTTGAGTTGTTTCTTCATGTCTTTTGAAACTGGACCTAGGTGATGTCTCTTATGCTAGGCAAGAGTTCCAGGCAGTCTGTAAAGAGTACATCTCCCTTAGAGATGTTCTCAGTCCTTACCTTGTCTTTTCTACATAAAGGCAGTAGTCAAAAATGACAGTATCCACGTCGCACACTATAGAAGGGAATGCTGCTCATGATGGAGACCACAGGCACAAGGCCATTCCTATAACTAATCTGTCCAGCATAGGAGTCAAGGAACTTCTCGTCTTCTTCTGTGATATCGCTATTTACCCAGAGACTTTTCAGTTCCCACATCTGGTTACACTCCACTCCTATCCTCAGATAAGGGAGAAAAGATCAGCCAGACTTGTCCACAGGAGGAGATGATCATGTATAGTGTGGATAGGAGAGGACCCATATTATCTCTTTCCCTCCCAAGATGAGGGCTCTCCAGGTCTGGGTGTTGAGCAATCATGGCAGGTTTATGATCAGTCAGCTCCTTATCTGTGGGAATTTGAGTAAGAAGGTGGTTGATGATGGGGGGACAACTCTAGTCCTGTCTATGTCTAAGGAGGATACAATTAGTACCTTCTTCCAGCAGCCCCACCTCAAGCAACTGGGATGAAACTCCTGCTGCTGTATGTTAGTGTTCTGCAGGTTTAATCGGTAGCTGTGCTGCACCTCTGGAAGTAAGGGGTTTAAGACCATTGCTCCTTGTGATCACAATCACAGGAGAGGATAACAGATGGCTTTCTTCTTTCAGCAATGGACAACCTGCAGGAGAGAGCACTGCACATCCGGAAAGTCCTCCTGGTCCTACCCAAAACCACTCTGATTATCATGAGATACCTCTTTGCCTTCCTTAATCAGTGAGTAGCCTCCTCAATAAACAACTGGATCAGGTCTTGACTTTGGCCACTGGAAGTTCCATGTTGACTTATGCCTATTCATCCATCCCAACAGAACTCACTGAGTATCTAGAGTATGTTGGCCATAGCAATAGGCTATAAGAATACATTATTAAATGAGAGAGAAAGCCTTGATATTATCTTGTTTCAGAGGAAGGAACAGAGAATAACACGGTTATCAGATGGAATAAATGCTTAAGAAAAAAGAGTAAAGAAGTGAATAGAATGCAGGGGGATTATAGGGATAATAGTGGAAGGACCAAAAATACTTTAGACAGGTGGGGTGCCAAGGATTCTCATGTAAGACAAGGTATAGGCCACAGCCTAAATGAAATACAAAGGGTACCATGGGAACACTCAAGGCATGAGGGTCATGGTGAGCTTAGAGTTGAGAAATGATTGGAATATCTTAAGTGCCACAGTTATGATCTGATTTTGTTTATTTTCAAACCTTCCTACTGCTTTGTGGAGAAGTTATCTCAGAGAGTTGTGAAGAAAAAAGAGCCTTTTTCCAACACTGTGTGGTCTGGTGAGGTGTCAGTTGACTAGAGGGTGATGAGCAAGGTCAGGCTGGCAATATACTTTAAATATACCATTGTTAGGACTTGTTGATGGGCTTGTTGTAGCCTGAGGAAAGAAATCTTAAATTTTTGAGCCACAGAAAAGTGGGCAAGACATTTATGGAGCGCAGGGAAAACAGGTATGGAAGAGGGGATCAAGACAGGGCCAGATGGGCAGAGCAATTAGACTTATAAGTGGAGATTTTAAGTAGCTGACGTAGGAAGCTGAACATAGGAATCTGACAGTCTGGGAGAAACCTAGGGTAGAATCAATATGAGAGTCACTCATATGTTGGTGTTCAGCTGATTGCCCAGGGAATAAGTGTGGCTAGACAAAAAGCCTGAGAACCATAGGAGCTCTAGATTTGGATGAGGCATTTGTACCTGTCCAAAGCAGTGTGTCTTTGCCCAGGAAAAGCACAACATGGTAGTGAAGGCAGAAAGCAGGAACACGGGTGCTTCCCCTCCTAGGTCCCTCTGTCTTAATGCTGTTTTCACTGTAACTTCTCCCCCAACAACACAGAACAAAAGTTATAAGTGGCAGCCTGGGCATCCATCAGATAACATGCCCAGTGTGTTTTCCTCAGGGTCTTGAAAACCTCAAGATAACATCAAACTATTTGGTATTCTACTTTTTAAAATAGATTTTTAGCCAGATGCTGGGGGCTCACACCTGTAATCCTACCTACTCAGAAGGCTGCTATCTGAGGATCATGGTTCAGAGCCAGCCCAGGCAGGAAATCTGTGAGACTTATCTACAATTAACCACCAGGAAACTGAAAGTAGAGCTATGGCTCAAAGTGGTAGAGTGCTATCCTTGAGCAGAAAAGCTCAGGGACAGCACCCAGTTCATGCCTGTGTTCAAGCCCTACAACCGACAAAAAACATTGATCATTCTTTTGAAAAGTGATTAAGTGAGACCTACAACCTGATGTTCCAGCAGTTCCCTGTGGAGTCAGGACAGGCATGCCTCAGTTTACCATGGGCCCCAGCCATCCACATTAGTCCTCAGTCCAGAAAATGATTTCACTTGTCATCTGTCATCACACTGGCTTGCAAGGTTTTCACATAGTTAAGAAACAGTTCCCTGGATCCGTGTGTCCATCAAAGTGGAGGAAAGATGCCAGGGAACTTTTTAGGACATATTTCTTTGTGAAGATGAAGTCTTCCTACATGGTTGGTCTCTGCATAAAAGGAATACAACAGAAACAGTTTCAGAAGTTTTATCTTGCTTACAAATTCTAGGTAGCCTAGATTTATAAGTATCTGGGTTAACAGCCACAACTGGAATTCTCTCTGGGATGGCCCATACCATCACATATCCCTGCTACTAGCCTTGCAGATATACAGAGAGTCCTAGTTCCCCAATCTACCTCTTCCGCAAGGCTACATCTGCCTCATTCACTGGCCAGATCCTGACTCAGCGCCCCTCCTGACTTACACAGACTTAGGCAGACTTACGCAGTTTATAAGCAACCAGGAAGCTCTGCTTATTACTATCCAGTTAGTCAGTCCCTTCATCCATCCCTGTCTTCCCTCACGACCATACTTGTCCTCAGGGTGAGTCTGGTTTGCCTGCCATGAGCAAGGAGGCCAAATCAGAGGTGAGGGGATCTAGGAGGGCCTCGGGCATGTGAAGGTACAATCATCTCATTCTCTTTCTGAGCCCACAGAGGAGGAGAAACAATCAAATAAGCTTCACACAGAGCTTGGAGATGGTGGCTGTCATTGAAGAAAACATGGGAATTGTACCAATTCCAATCATTAATTTTGTTTTCTTTGCTTATCAAAATCAATTTCATTTAAAAGATGCAGCATGAATAATCACAATGTTTCCTAAATTTATAGTGAATAGAATGCAGGAGACAGGTAGTAAAGAAGAGCACTTCCATGGAAAGATGGGCCTTTAACAAGAAATGTGGACAGAGTGAGCTGATAGCACTTGGTGAAGCCTCTGCCTAGGTCCACACTTTCAGGACCCTCTCCTTCATTGCTATGGTCCTAGAGGGGACTGGAATTTATTCTTGGACTATATGCACCCTTAATATCCTTGAAACAGGTACACACTAATATCACCCAGTTTCTGTGAATCGGCTCTCCAGGTATAGGTTAGCTGAGGCCATGGGCCCAAGGTCGCATGAGGTGGTGGTAAAGGTGTTGGGGCAGGGCTGTGGGCTCATCTGGAAGCTTGAGTTCTACTTCCAAGTCTCACACAGTGAGTTATTATTCAGTTATAAAGAAGTGTTAAACTACTGACACATAATACCACATAGATATCAAAAATAAATCCAAATTCTTAGAGAGTCTGACATGTATGTAAATCAACAGAAAAGCAGAGAGTTTAATCAATGCTATCATTTTGTTGTGTTTTGTTTCGTTTTGATTCAATACTGAAGATTAAGCCCAGGACCTTATACATGCTAGGTAAGAATTCTACCACTGAGTACATCTCCAGCCCATGATGTTCATTTAAGAATAAAAATCTAGATCTTAGCCTGGCGCCAGTGGCTCACACCTCTAATCCTAGCTACTCAGGAGACTGGGATCTGAGGATCATGGTTCAAAGCCAGCCCAGGCAGAAAAGTCTGTGAGACTCTTATCTCCAGTAAACTACTCAGAAAAAAAAAAATGGAAGTGGCACTGTGGTTCAAGTGGTAGAGTGCTAGCCTTGAGCACAAAGAGAATCAGGGACAGCACCCCGGCTCTGAGTTCAGGCCCTAGGACTGCCCCCCACTTTGCAAATTTTGATCTTATATACCTTCAGGATATTCAAAGACTACTTATTAACACTATGACATATAATGCAAAGTTGTATGCATTTGTATGTGAACATGTATTAATTTTTCCAGTTGTTTTTAGGGTTTTTGTGGGTATATGGTACTAGAGCTTGAATTCAGGGCTAGGCAAGTACTCTTTTGAGGGTTAGTGTTTTTTAGATAGAGTCTCATGCTTTTGCTTTAAATGGGTTTTAGACTGTGATCACCTTGTCTCATCTCCTGAGTAATTAAAATTATAGACATGCATCACTATGTCTAGCCTTCAGAGTATTTTTGTTTATTTGTGACAGGGTTTTGCAAGCCTGGGCTTGCCTCAACTGTTAAGAGTCAAGTAATCTTCCTGCCTCAGTCTCCCAAGTCACTAGGACTACAGGCACTTGCTGTACAACTTAATTGTCAAATTCTTGGAAACATCTGTGTTCCCCAGATAGTACTATCTGTGGATGGTTTTTACTATTTGGGGACAATAAATAAATATTCCCCCTGTGGATTGGAAGGGAAAAGAAGATCTTAGTCTGTTTTTACCTAGATTCATGAGACTACGGTCCGTGAAGATCTGCCTTCTTCAAGCTCCTGGTCACTGTAGCCATTCAGGAATGGGACATCCCTTTTCATAGGAAGCTTCCAAGCATTCTTTACCTGTCCTAGAGCTTTCACTTGGGACTCTCAGTGCTAGTTTCTTCCCTTTGACCATTAAGCTTCTCAGAGACTGATTTCCTGAATGATACCAAACACTATCAGACCACATTTAAGAAACAAGTTCTTGCTGATATTCCTGTCTCTCCATATGACACTTGAATCTGGGATTAGCTGAAGCTACCAAGGAAGTGTGTCTCCTGTCTCCAACTTTAATTTGACAGAGAAGTAATTATGAATACTTCTCCAGTCTTTCCCAAATCTGCTTCCTTCTAACTCAAGATCGAGGGAAGGATTATAAAATTAAATATTTAAGAACTCTCCTCAGAGCCAGGCACCGGTGGCTCACTCCTGTAATCCTAGCTTACTCAGGAGGCTGAGATCTAAGGATCGCAGTTCAGAGCCAGCCCGGGCAGGAAAGTCCATGGAACTCTTATCTCCAATAAACCACCAAAAAACCAGAAGTGGTGCTATAGCTCAAGTGATAGAGCACTAACCTTGAGCTGAAGAGCTGAGGGACAACACTCAGGTCCAGAGTTCAAGCCCCATGACAGACAAAAAACAAAAGAACTCTCCTCAGAAGTTGAGCTGTGGCTCAAGTGGTAAAGTGCTAGGCTTGAGTGAGAAAGCTAGAGCTCCTAGGCCTTGAGTTCAAGCCCCAGTATGGGCACAAATAAAATAAATGAAGAACACTGTGAGTTCTTACAAAATGTAGCGGCACATTTCTATAATCCCTCAGGAAGCTGAGGGAGGATCTCAAGATTAAGGACAATCAGGGCTACATATTGAAACCCTGTTTCAATAATATCATAATAACAATAATAAAAATAAAAGCCAAAAAGAATTCCTGTGAGGCAGGAAGCAGTCCAGCCACTGAGACTATAGCTTCCCCACCACTGGCCTCTTCTGCATTTGGGTCTAGGTCATACAGAAAAGCAATGCTCAGCCCCAGTTCCTTCTTCCATTGGGCCCCTTCATGTGTCTGCACTGCCTTTTTTTTTTTTTTTGGTTGGTCATGGGGCTAGAACTCGGCCTAGGCACTGTCCCTCAGCTTTCAGCTCAAAGCTAGAGCTCTACCATTTGAGCCACAGTGCCACTCCAATTTTCTGGTGGTTTTGGAGATAAGAGTCTCATTGACTTTCCTGCCCAGGCTGGCTTTGAACCGCCTCAGATCTCAGCCTCCTGAGTAGCTAAGATTCCAGACATAAGCCCGGCTGCACTGACTTGTGAAGGAGCTTGGAGTCTGTACAAGAGCCAACACATTGGGTTAGAGGGAAACCAACTTTATAATGTAAATCTCAATGCAGGGTTCTCTAGAAATCAACTCTGCTGAATTCCGAAGAGTAGCTGCTCTGATAACGACAGCTGAGGCTTGGACTTCTAACTCAGCATCACAGGGCTCTGGTTTCTTTCCAAGATTCTTTTCAGAATCAGATACTAAGGACTTCCTGCTTATGCCTATAAGAGAGGGAGGCCTGGTCTCCACAGCAGTGCTCACAGCTCTTCAGGCTATGTGCGGGATCTATCCAGAGCTGGCCCAGCTTTTCTCTGCCTGGACAGTTGGGGACCCATGGGGACTCATTGGGTGCAGTTACTCATTGAAGGCCTTGTCCTTGTCTAAGGTCGGAGGTGTGGCTAGAGCAGCTGCCTCTGAGAAGTGGGGAGTTCCCAGAGTAAATAAATACCCAATAATTAAAGTCATTCTGCATTCAGAGGAAGCCTAACAGAATTTGAGTAGTATGCTGACCTTTTCCTGAAAAACTCCCAGATATAATCTACAGGAGGATATTATGAAAAGGAAAAACAATTGCATTAACTGTTCTAGAAAGAAATTCACTGTCCTGGTGGAATACAAAAGCTAATCCATCTGCTATTTTTAAGATCCATTTAGAGGTTTAAGTTGAATATCCCTAATAATTTGGTGTGTTTGGTAAACAAGAAGGTATACAGTGCCCAGTGCCTACACCTCCTGACCAGATCATCACCAAGGCAAGTATAAGTTCCCCATGTGCCCATCTGTTCTGGCTGCTTGTGGGTTGAGCCCCTCTGCCAAGTGACATGTTCTCAAGTCAGAGCAGCTTTGGTGAATAAGATCAAGGGTAGGGTGAGAATTAGAAGAAGGAGTTGAGTAACAAGCTAGAACAAAAGAAAGTGTAAGATCTCAAGCAAGTACCTCCACCTTACCTATGGTGGTGGTCATTGCGCTCCTAAACTAACTTTCTGGAAGGAATCGATGGCCAGAAAGGCAGGTGGCAATTTGTAGGCTTTCTGCCTCCTGTGATTGTGTTTTCTGGGCATTCATGCGAGAGCTTTCCAGCTTGCCCCCTCTTCCTTCTCCTCCAGTTTATCACAGTTCAGTGAAGAGAACATGATGGACCCCTACAACCTTGCCATCTGCTTTGGGCCCTCGCTGATGTCAGTGCCAGAGGGCCACGACCAGGTGTCCTGCCAAGCCCACGTGAACGAGCTGATCAAAACCATCATCATTCAGCATGAGAACATCTTCCCAAATCCCAGGGAGCTGGAGGGCCCCGTCTACAGCAGAGGAGGAAGCATGGAAGATTACTGGTAGGGAGCTGGGGGCTGGAGGAGGGAGGGAATCACCAACATTCACTGGTTCAGGAGCCAGATGGACAAAGCAGAAACCAAAGGGTTTCTTCTTCTTTTTTTTCCCCACCCAGGTCCTCCAGCCATTGCTCCCAGGCTTTTCCAAAAGGCTTTGGGGTCCAGGGATATCATAGGCTGTCCTCCTACCTTAGCCCTTTTGTTATGAGTTCTGATGTTGAAGGACTGTTGTAAAAGACATTAATAACAGTAATAATAGTAACACTAATACTCCAGGAAAGGACACTTACTGTACAAAGTGGGATCTAAATCCACTGTTCATCAGGCAGCCGAGTACTTCAGACTTAGACTGTGCCTTGTGAGGATATCAGCCCTGGCTCCTGGGGCATCCCATTGTTTTGGGGAGCAGTTTAGACATGAGGCATAATTTCCTGACTGAGTTTATAAGCTTACCCATGATTTCAGGAAAATATGAAGAGAAATAAAGGTTGCTCCATTTCAGCAGATTAGGTATGTACGGTCCCACCCTGAAACTGTAGGGTATGAGAACAGAGGCCTAAAAGGAATCCCTGGGGTACATCTTTGCTAGACTCCTCCATTAGTTAATAATGAATCATTTGCAAACAGTGACATCACAGCTCCATGTTATAAAGTCCTTGCAACCCAGAGAGGCCAGTGGTGCTGTGTCAGGCTGTGTCAACCCTGATCTCTTGTCTCCTAGAACAGTGCACCATCATCCCACACAGTCACCATGTGTCATAGTGTCATTTCCCACTAAACACACAGGCAGCTGCCACCCTTTTAATCCCCAGTGTCCCCTGTCTCCCCCTCCTCCTTCCCTTCCCTTCTTCCCCTAAATAGTGTTTTAGCCTGAGCTGAAAGCACAAGTGAGTCCAAATCGGATTCCATCGGAATTCAACATCTGGAACCAATTCGGCCAGCCCCATTGCTATTGACAGAGGTAGGGGAGGACTGGGAGGTGGTTTACTTAATTAGAAACCAATTGGTCCCTGCTTCCCACTGACCCCCAAAGAACAGCCTCCTGCCCAAGGAGTGAAGAAAGTAATATTTGTGCCTCTGTGAGCATCTTAATGGTAGTGACATCGCTGGGTTCATTCCTCTCTGCTGAACTGCAGATCTAAAGGATGGGTCCAAGGTGGAGGAACCTCAGCTGGCTGGCTTGGAGAAAAAGTGTCCTGTCGCCAACAGATGGTTGGGGTGTGACTGAGGAAATTGGTCAGTTCAGGCATCAGTCTCCTGGCTGCCCTTATGCAAATCACCTGAGAAGTAGCTTTTCCATCTTGCATGAGTAATGAAAAGCTGCGGAATACTATTCCCAATTCTTGCTTTTCCCTACACAGTTCTGGGAGCACCAGCAATCCCATTCTCCCTGCTCAAGTGAGCAGAGAGCCAAAGGGGGGGGTGGCTCACTGGGGCATGCGCAGACAAGCCCCTTCCTCCAGTTTGCTCTAAGGTATTTCCACTCTCATCTGTTGTGCATCTGATATTTATTAACAGCCTGTGGAAATACTAGATTAGTCAGGAAATATTACTACCATAGTCCAGGCCTCAGGCCAGAGGCACCAAGGAGCAGGAGTCAGTAACCTTAGGTTGAGAGGGACCTCCGGCCACCGGATTCACACCCACTCAGAAACTCTCAGCCTCTCCCCTCCATCCTTTGTGAAAAGAGAGAAGAACTAGTAAACTAAAGCGAAGTTTGGGGAAGTGAGCCTTTCCCCAAATCCTGAAGAGTGTCCTGGAAACCAGGACTGCCTGGAGGAGATGAGATATCAGGGCCCGGGCCTCCCTACAGCTATGGACAGGAGGTGCAAATCCATTCTAGAACACTTACCAGCCCTAAAACTGGACCCTGTTTTCCTAAGTCTACTGCTAGGCCCATGGTGGACTCCTGGGACCTCGCGTGTTGGTGAGGCCTGGAGTGTGGAATGAGAGAAGCATGGAATGTTAGGGTTACAGTGACCTTAAAAAGAATCACCTGTGTAAAGGCCACAGCACAGTATGGAGGTTTCTGAAGTGTGGTCCCTTGACCAGCACCCAGGCCGTGTGGGATTAGCTCCAACCAGATGTGGTAACTCAGAAACTGGGCTGAGGTTGGGTGGCATGATTTATAACAAGGCCTCCAGAGCTCCCTGCAGGTGGAGGACTGTTCTGTCAGCAAATGGCCACAGGTGTGAACTGAGTGCCTTGCTGCCCTTGATAAGACCTGAGCTAGTCACCTTGTCATTGAGGAACTTAAGGGAGAGTAGGACCCTATGCTGTGGACAGTCTGCAGGGCTAGAAGTAGAGTCACCACAGCAAGGTATAAAATTGGAGGCTATCTATAAATCTACCAGGAAAGGTCCACCTGCTACAACCTGCTGCCAGAGGAAGAAACCAGATAGGAACAGGACTTTTCTGTACTTTTCCAGAAGTTAAGAACTCCTCTCTAACATGTGTGAGCCAGAAGATAGGAGTAGAAATGGCATCTTAGTCATTTCCATGGCCATTCTCAGTTCTCTATCCTGGGTTGATTTTAGAGAATGTGCATTTTTCCATGAACTTGACCCAGCTTCTATCCCCCCTTCAACGCTATAATTCTTCCTCTGCCTTTGTTTTCCACTCACACCTGTGACTTGGCTCCTTGTTTCTTACCAGTGCCCAGGCTAATAAGCCACAAAACAAACTCAAAAAGGGTTGATGAACAGGAGCAGTAAGCCAACAAAGGAAGCGGCACATGCACAGTACCTCAGGGTGCCAGTTACATCAGTGAATTCTGTCATTGATTCCCCCCTCAAATCATTGTCTTCTGTGTAGGGGTGACCTAGCTGAGGGTCAAGGAGATTAAGTCACTTGTCTAGAGTCACCCAGCTACCAAATATTTGAGCTGGTTTTCAAATAGTTGTGGAAACTAGCACTTCCCTTCTGCCATACTCCTCCCCACCTTGAGAACCAGGAACAAGTTTCTGCAGAGAGTTGGCCTTTGAAGAGTTGAGTTCTGGGGGTTTTTTCCTTATATAATTGTGTTGTTATTATTAAGGTATTGTACAGAGGGGTTACCATTTCATAAGTCAAGTAATGAATACATTTCATTTTTTGGACAATGTCACTCTTTCCTTCATTTTCCCCTAGTTTCCCCCTCCCATCCCTGCCCACCAGTTACATAGGTTATTTTCCACATCATGTATGCTGAATAACATGATTGCATTTGTTCACCCTTCCTCCTTCCCTTTCTGTACCCTCCCTCAGCTCCCCCAAAAGAAAATAAAAGTAAAACAAACACCAACAAAAACAACAACAATAAAAAAGCAAACTTTTCTTTCCTGGAATTCATTTCAATAAATAGTATTTTAAATGTTCAGAGAAGTTATACATTTGTGTTCCTTCCTTAAGGATTTCCCCCTTTAGTCTGTCTGTGAATACCTGGAGTCCTGTATAATGTATCATATCCACTTATATTTTGTATCTAGCTTCCACATATGAGAGAAAACAAGCCCTGTTGATCTCTCTGAGCTTAGCTTACAGTTCTGTGTTTTTTAAAGAATGTATTTGATAGCTTCAAAAGGGTTTTCCCATTGTCTCAAGGTGGAATCAATGGTTTGGGGAGCAGGAGGTCTAGAGAACCCCCAGCGGGGTCTGTTTGATTATAAGCATTTGTTGGCATAGTGAGCTTAGAAGTGATTTGATGCCCTTGTTCCAAGGAGCTCGATAAATGGGGAGAGCAGAATTGTGTGAGCAAACATTGATATCCTGGTTGTTCTTGGTTCTGTTGTAGTGACAGCCCTCATGGAGAAACTACCTCGGCTGAAGACTCCACCCAGGATGTGACCACAGAGCACCACACTAGTGATGATGGTAGGCAGCTCTGCTTCCAGGTCACTGGGGTGCTGGATAAAGCAGAAGGCGACGGTTATGTGTCCTGTGCATCTAATGAACTCTGCTGTCTTCAGGTCCATGAGGGCAGACAGGGAACTCTCCATCTCTCATTTCTCCATTCCTTGGAGGGACATCCTCTGATAGATTAGTCTGTAGATTTATCCCCTAGGTGAAGAGCTCCAGCTGTGATAGCCCTTCACCCTTTACCTCACCTCTTCAGCCTCTTGTTTAGCTGAGTTCAACAGGAAGGATATGGGCCCTTTATCACAGCTGACTCCTGCCAGGTAGCTGGAGACCAGAGCAAAGGAAAGCTCATTGGAAAAACTGCAAGCTGGGGGAATAGAGAAGCTGGGTGCCAAGAACCCAACAGAAGCAAACCTGAGGGGTGTGGGGATGAGGAGGGAAAGCACACGCTTGCATGCCTTCCCACTGGAAAAATTGACCCTTTCAAAAGACGTATGAGTGGAGCAGTCTGGTGGCTGTGCATCCAAGGGTGGAATGCTCAGCTGTCATCCTCCGGCCCCTCTGCAGAGTCCATGATTTATTAGGATCTGTCCAGCCAACACATTTTCCCTTGCTTCCAGCCATTCCACACCTCCATTTCAGAATCACTTAAGCTCTGGGAGTCTCATCACTTAACAAGCAGCCTCTGAATTTGTGGGCACAAGAATGGAATGGCACAGTCTATAGAGCTTTGCATGTTCCTTGCCTTGTGGAGAATTCTGCAACTCCAGGCCAGCTTTTAAAGGAAAGGGGGTGGAGGTGGGGGGGAATTAGCACTGCTTCTACACAGATCTTGATGTAAGAAGGATCAGTACAGGGCTGGGAAGGTGGCTCAGTGGTAGAGCGCTTGCCTTGCATGCATTAGGCCCTGGGTTCAATTCCTCAGCACCACATAAGCAGAAAAAAAAGCTGGAAGTGGTACTGTGGCTCAAGCGCTAGCCTTGAGCTGAAGAGCTGAGGGACAGGGCCCAGGCCCAGAGTTCAGGCCCACGACTGGACCAAAAAAAAAAGAAGGATCAGTACAATCACTTCATCGACTGCTTTATGAGACAGGGTTAGATGAATGAGGGAAATCAGTTTTGAGTTAGAGATGCAAAGGTCAAGAAGGTCAAGTAATGTATTTGAGACTGTAGAGAACTGAGACAGGGACTTTTAGATGGGCCTTCTCTGGCTTGCTCTTCTAGTGAAATTTCTGGTCTAGTCAGTCCATTTAGGAGCAGATTTACCAGCCAGAGTGCTCTAGACATGATCTTGTTTTTTAGGCAGCCATTGTCAGTGTTACATCATAACTGACTTTAAGGTTCTAGGTTTCTGGGAGCCTTTCTTCTCTCTAATCTCTGCCTGAAGCTTAGAACAGATAGATATTGATAACAATGACAAACATAACACGATTCTGGGCACTATTGTAAAAGCTTTAACAAACTGTAATTCATTGACTTCTCATAACTACTCTGTAACAAAGGCTAGCTCACCCTGGTCAAAATATTGCGCTCAGAAACCCCTTTCCATTTTTAGATTACTCATAATGTACTTTGCCATAGGCTGTTAGTCACAAACTATATTTCTTTTTTTATTTCTTTTTTTTTTCCACCAGTTCTAGGGCTTGACCTCAGGGCTTGGGCACTGTCCCTGAGCTTCTTTTTGCTCAAGGCTAGCACTCCACCACTTGAGCCACAGCACTACTTTTGACTTCTTCTGTTTATATGGTACTGAGGAATCAAACCCAAGGCTTCATGCATGCTAGGCAAGCACTCTACCACTAAGCTACCTCCAAGCCACAAACTATATTTCTATATTTTGTTCTTTGGGAAATTATTTTCTCTTTTACAGAGAACAAAAATTCATTTTCTAGGAAGTGACACTGTGGCTCAAGTGGTAGAGTAGCTAACCTTGAGCCGAAGAAGCTCAGGGACAGTGCCCAAGGCTTGAGTTCAAGCCTCATGACCCAGCACCAAAAACAAAAAAAAAAAAATTAATCTTCTACTGATAAATGTTCTACAGCTTGCAGAGCTATTATTTAACAGAAAAGAAATAATGACAAGTTTGCTGATAGGAAGAGTCACAGTGTAAAGAGCTGCAAAGAAGTCGCCTGAGAAAGCAGTGTCTCCATGCTTCCTTGGGCAGAGTGAAAGGATTCCAGGTGGCAGGACAGGAAGGACAAAGGCTGTGTGAGAGGGAGGATGGCTGGCTGTATGAGAATCATCTGCTTTGTAGACCACCCACAGCGCATTTCTACCCAAGGTTATCCTCCCCACTCTAAGTCCAGCTAATTGGGCTTTTCTTTCTATTCAAACTTCCTGAGTCTGTAGGTCCCAACTACATGTGTTTCTTTCTTTTCTACTCCTCCCAGAGTGTGAACCCATTGAGGCCATTGCCAAGTTTGACTACGTGGGCCGGACAGCCCGAGAGCTGTCATTCAAGAAGGGGGCATCTCTGCTGCTTTACCAGCGGGCTTCTGATGACTGGTGGGAAGGCCGGCACAACGGCATCGATGGACTCATCCCCCATCAGTACATCGTGGTCCAAGACACGTATGTAGGGTCCTAGCGCCTCTGAGGGTGGTCCCTTATCTTGCCGTGGGAGCTAGATTCCAGAGCTAATGAAGGAGACTAATCCCTAGAGGGTGCTAATGTAGTCCTGGGGTTCACAGTCTCTAGGAAGGGGCTCTGCCTCAAACTCAGTGGAGAACTTGTTTTAGATCTCTCCACTTTCTCTTCCTTCTTTAAATCTACTCCTAAAGCTTTAGAAACAATTAGCTCATCTATGTGTATATCTGAAGATATATCTGATGCATATATTTTCTTTTTGGAAAGAACATTTTTGGTTCCTTTTCCTTTTTTTTTTTTTTTTGAGGTAGGGGGGAGGGAATATGCCAGTCCTGGGTCTTGAACTCAGGGCTTGGGTGCTGTCCCTGAGCTTTTATTTTGTTCAAGGCTAGTGCTCTACTGTTTGAGTTCCACCTTCACTTCTGGCTTTTTGGTGGTTAATTAGAGAAATGAGTCTCACAGACTTTCCTGCCCAGGCTGGCTCAGATCTCAGCCTCCTTAGTAGCTAGGTGGGAGATACCAGCATCTGACTTTTGGTCATTTTGAGAGATGCTCTCAATTACATAGCCCAAACTGGCCTCAAACTTCCCTCCTCCTTGATTCCACCTCTGAAGTGCTGGGCTCTACCATATGAGACACCTCCACTTCCTCTCCTTTAAAAAAAAAAAAAGACTCCGACTTGCTAGGCTTCTGATGACACTTTTCACCCTGTAGATGAAAAATGACAAAAAAATTACTGTGTAAGAGAAATGTGTTATAAGCAGCTTTGTAGAAGCAGAAGATAGGAAGAGGCAGGAAAAGGATGTCAGAGAACAAAGGGATCCTGAACAGATCCCAGAGAGATCTTGTTGGATGGGCTGTTGGTTAGTTCCCACCTTGTGCAACAAGTATCTTCCAGGCAGGAAGTGGGAGCTCCTTCCTGTAGCCCACCCAGGCTGCCTCCCTGGACCTTATCTTGCTTCTACCCCATTCATGCCCCACAGAGACTGTCACTGTTTTTAGTCCTTCCCTTAATATTATTTTTTAAAGGTTGATATCCTGAATGAGTCTGCACCCTCCCAGCCTCTCCCTGGCATGTTCTGCGGGGAAGTTCTCCCTGTGTTGATCACGGCGCAAACCCGGTGGCCATCTGTGCACGGACAGGACCCTCCCAAATTTAGCATTAAGACTTCACTGCAGGATCCAGAGAAGATGAATTGTGGGGGAGAAGGGGCTTTCTTTGTCATCAGTAGCCAGAGGGGCCAGGAGAGCAGTGGAGACACCTGGGACTGGCTTGGACGTTCTAAGCGAGGCTAGACGTGCTACAACAGACTGTGGCCCAGTGGCCATGTCCTGCCTTAACGCCGGCATCTCCAGAGTCACCACAGAGCTTCTCTCCTTCCCCAGCAGTGCTCAGGACCTCAGCAGATAATCCACAACCTGGACTTCACTTCCTTCTCTGGGAGGTGGCCCCCACATGGCCACCCACCCCAGGAAAACAGCAAATGCCTTGAAGCCAGGTGTCCCCTAGCTCATCTTTCCTGAGGAGCTGAGAAGCCCATAGAACTCAGCAGATTATTTATTTTAATTTAAACCACCTCCTAAAGCCCTTAGTTTCTCTCACCTCTGCCCATGGGGTTAGCTCTGCCAGGAGTCGCTGCTGTCTGCAAGCCATGTGCAGTCATGCACGTGTGTGTACGTGTGTAGGTGTGTGTGCCTGTGTGTGTGTGCGCGCACGCGTAAGTGTGTGTATGTATGCGTCCGGGGGGCCATCTTGCTGACTTAACGCTGCTTTTTGTGTTGTTGTTGTTTTCCCTCCTCCCTGCCTGCCTGCCTGCCTGCCCCATCTCCCCCAGCGAGGACGGTGTCGTGGAGAGGTCCAGCCCCAAGTCTGAGATTGAGGTCATTTCTGAGCCACCTGAAGAAAAGGTGACAGCCAGAGCGGGGGCCAGCTGTCCCAGTGGGGGTCATGTAGCCGATATTTATCTTGCAAACATCAACAAGTAAGCTCTGCTTTTCATTTTCTGCTCCCTTGAACAAGTCGCACCACCCAGCCTCACTCCCTGGCCTAACCCCTCCACTTCCGTGCCGCTCTCAGGGCTCCAGCCCTCCAGCCTAACGTCTGCATGTGTTCGTTGCTGCTGCAAGGCAACAGGGCTGAGGAGGCTTCCAGAAACCTTGGGACAGGACTGAGTCTCACACTAGCTGCTGTCAGGCTGTGGCAGGGCGTTGCTCTGTGTGTTCCTGCAGCATCTCAGCCCAGATCTTCCCCGGTCTTATGGCTTAAACCTTGGCCAAAGCTTTGGCCACTGTATGCAACTTGGTGTTGTACTGTTTCTTAGAGGTGCCTTCTCTTTCCCACTTCTTAGTCAAATAATAGCCTTTGGTGTCTTCCTTGACTCTTGTCTGTCTGAAGATTCAAAGTCTTGTGTGTCTTCCATCAGGCTACTGTTTTGCCAGGTGGGCTTATTTAGATGTCACATGTCTGTTCCCCACCCTAGCCCACGCCCACCCTGCATTCATTGCTGTGGAGGAGAGGAGAGCACTGAAACACCCCAGGAAAGCTTTGTCCCCAGCTCCTGATTCGTCCTGTGACCCCAGCACTGTTTCTTCTCCCCCTTTCACACCAAGAGAGTCAATTTTCCATTTCCCTTGTTGCTTTAGCCCTGTGTATCATCCTGCCCTAGCATCCCTATGCTGCCCAGCAGGCTCTTCCCTCTACCCAGCTTTCATTGTGGCTGTTAGCAACATCCCAGGGTCCTAACTTCACCCACACCCAGCTGGCTGTCTAGAGGGACACTTCACCCATCCACCAGTGTTGCTGCTGCCTCCCATAGAGGCATTCAGGCTATCGGAGAACTAATCTCATCTCAAGGGGGCCAGACACCAAGTCCCAAAGCCTACAGACCTCTTTCCGCCAGACCCCGAACTTTGGCCCAGTGCCAGCAGGATGACAAGCCCCAGGGTGCTCCTGATGAATATGGATTGGAGATGATGTACAGTTTTTATTCCCCTCCAGCTTTGGAGGAATGAAATGATTTGCACTTTGAAAACCTGTTAACCATAGCCTCTGGACACTGAGACTGGAAAGGAGAATAAAAGATGCTTGTTGTTTTTAAACTATACTGGATTGCCAGATCTCTTGGCTTTGTTCCAACCAGACGGTAGCCGGGGGAGCGTTTGGGACACGTGGCTCTTTTCCATCTCTTTCACCCCCAAGTTCATAAAGTAGTTAATTCAGCTCACTTATTCAGTATAGTTACAATTTTAATTCAGACCAGTAAAAAAAAAAAAAGGAGGATTTTATACTCCCCTGATGGGAAGGCATGCTTGTGAAAAAGTAACTGTAGGCTGATTCTTATTTTTTTCCTATTTACAAGTCTTTGTTAATTATAAAGCTATAATCATAAGATCATAAACCTATTATTTAGCTGGAAACCAAGTCTGGCTTCCAGGGAAGAATTAGATATTCAGTCAGGTTATTTATTACAGTGCTAAGGATGGAGCCTAGGGTCCTGAACATGCTAGGCTCTCACGTAGCCACACCCCAGCTCTAGGTACATAATTTGAAGGCATCAGATATTGGATGGCATTTGTACAGAAGAATCGCAGAGAGTGACAGCCAGAACAGTCAAAAGTTGAACATCGGTAGAAAAGCAAGGTAATTCCCTTGGTCTTCTTGCCCGATAGTTGTCAGGGTTGTCATGATGAAGTTTGGAGAGGACAAATCGCTTACCATATCATCATATCATCACCCTACACCTGCCCAAGACACTAGCTAGCTGTTCCATTGGGGAGCAATAGCCCTCAGTGCGCCTGTCCTTAGGAGTGAGTGTTTTTCAGCCCCTTCACAGTGCTCCTCCCAACCTCCTTCAGTTTCCTGGGTGTCCTGGGTTCTCTCTTCCCTGGATTTCCACACCTGCAGACTCCACTCACTGGGTCAACTCCTTCTGTCCCTTTGAACTCAGTCCAGACATTACTTCTTTAAGTGAAGCCTTCCTGAGTCCCCACGGCTGAGCTGGATGCCCTTATTCTATTCCAGAGTGGTGTGGTAGTTCTTGATACCCAAGCTACATCCAGATCCCTCCCCTTCCTCCACAGTGAGCTCCCAGGAACCTAGAACCCTGTCTTGCCCGTCTTAGGGAAAAAGGTATCCTGGGGCATGGCATGATGCAGCCACTCTGAAATCTGCCTTCTCAGCACTTTTAGGTTTGTGAGTCAGCCATCCTCAAGTGGAAAAAGGAAATCAGCTAAGGGCTCTTAAGGCGTGGCATTTCCATTTAATTCCACACATGTATGAAGCATCTGTGTTGTACCATGCTGGTTACTTGGCGGAATAAGGCATCATCCTGGGCCTCAACGCTCTCAGCTCAGCAAGGTAGAGACCATGGGGGAGGGAGCTTAAAAGCGGTATTTAGACACTCCAGAGGAACACGGGAGGGAGGATCCATTCTGTCAGGAGCTAGTGGTATCTGGTAGACTACAGAGGAGGGTTCATTGCAGCAGGGCCTTCCAGGGCCTTCCCTTTTCCACCTGAGGATGGTAGCCTTGCAAGGATAGAACCACGGGATGAACAGATTCATAGACTAGCTTCTGTGAGCTAAGCCTTAGGTCTATAAGGATGAGGAAGGCCTTAGCAATGAACAGGATCAGGACTGGCTCAGCACATTGGCCCTTTCTCATAAATGACCCGACCCCCTTATCTGCAGAGTCCTCCCCTTCCCTCCTTCCATCCTCAACTCTCCATCTCCCTTAGTAGATTCAGGATCAGAACTTCCCAGCTGCTTTAAACATCTGATTCCAGGAGAAAATGAAATTACTCAGCAGCAGGCAACACCCATATGACTCGGAGTCTGCCAAGCTATTTCATTTGAGAGCCTTAAATGGTGTGGAACAAATTGGGTCAAAGCCAGGATTCAGCCCAGTACTGGGTGACACAGGAGGTGTATAGATGTCCTTCTACTCTAAGAACATGTACACATCGCGCTCCCCTGCAGCATTGTAGCCTCTTGAGAAATCTGTTTCAAGTCTGCAGAAGAGGCAACAGCACATGTTGCCAAACCCCCAAATACTTAAAGAGTCTTGCTGTAGTTGGACCAAGAGACAAGCTAAAATTTGGAAGAGTTCATTCTTCTCTTCTTCCCCCCGCCTCAACCCCTGTTGGTGACGGTGAAACTCTTGCTACCTGGAGCCTTGGGTTTCTGTTCAAAGCAGGTAACGGAGTGGGTCTTGCCATGAACCTTTCTCCCTTTAGCAGTTTTCCCTTGATCAGACATTTTTTCTGACAGCACTTTGGTGAGACTTGAAGCCTACGGCCACCAAGTAAGTATCCATTTCTCCTTTGCCACGTTGGGGGAGGCAGGGGAACAGACTCAGAAGGCACCGTGCGTGCCTCTCCTTTCTGGAGTCCCACATACTAGTGTCTGCCCTTCTCTCACCATCCTGGCTCTCTGGGGGCCAGAGCTTCCTGATCACTCTGCCCTTTCTGTTTGTGATTGAAGGCAAAGGAAACGTCCAGAATCTGGGAGCATCCGGAAAACCTTTCGGAGTGACAGCCACGGGCTGAGCAGTTCCCTGACTGACTCCTCCTCCCCGGGGGTGGGGCCCAGCTGCCGCCCATCCTCCCAGCCCATCATGAGCCAGAGTCTCCCCAAGGAAGGAGCGGATAAGTGTTCCATCAGCGGGCATGGGAGCCTTAACTCTATCAGCCGCCATTCATCCCTAAAGAACCGGCTGGACAGTCCACAGATCCGGAAGACTGCCACCGCAGGGAGGTCAAAAAGCTTCAATAACCATCGGCCCATGGACCCTGAGGTCATTGCACAGGTAACTGAGGGACCCTGTACAAGCAGCACATATCAATCTCCATGTGTCACCTCCACCCTGTGAAGCCCCTGTTAATCATGACGACTTGAAACAGTACAACATGTGTGCATTCTGTGCTGGATTCAGGAACTGGTGGGTGACTCACCCAGCTGTCCATCTCTCCACCTCTTCCCAGCAAAAATTAAGATAGCCAATCAATTATTGCTTCTTGTTCATATGCTACCCATTTGCAAGGCTGCTAACTTTGAAAGCCAGTAGTGATAGCATTTGTTGACAGTCCATTCAACCCAAGTTTCAGGTCTTAAGACCCTGGTAGGCTTTAATGAAGCTGCCCCAAAAGGTTGAGGCTCAGATACAGTGCAAGTCACATTTGTGGACTGCTCTGCCCATCTCTGTCCTTTCCTGTCTTAAAGCTCATCTCCCATGCCAAGTGGGCAGAAAATATATCCAAAATCTACTTCTGGTCAAGACCCAGAACTGTTCCTATTGCTAAGAGCTCAGATACTAGAAGGTTTTCCAGCCTGAGGCTCCAGATACAGTAGAGATAAGATCCCGGATTACAGGGTCTTCCTTCTTGTCTGCACCACACTGATGACTCTCTGTTTTCCATGAAATAATAGAGATCCAACCCCACCTCTAAAAATCCAACTACCCGGGCCACTTCGAGCAGTTCTCTCAGACGTCTCTCTCAACTTTATACTTTTCATTAGACCAGGTAGGAGCCATTGTCCTCGCCCCAGAGGCTTGGCATGATCTTTCCCGGCTTCATTGGTGCTCTGCTTAAGGAGATGAACCTGACATCCCAGTAGTGGTCCTGCGATGTCTTGCTTTGCTAAGCCTTCTATTCTGTGCCTCTGTTTAACTTCCTGACAATAGTCTGCCATGCACCATGGGAATCCTTCCTGATTGACCCTTTGTCTGGCTCTCTAGGATGTCAGGAAAGGTTCACAGATGGACAGACTCTGGTTATAGAGTGGGATTGGACAGGGAAGTGGAGTTCTTCCTGAGGTTTGTGAGCTGGGGATGTAGTTCAGTGGTAGAAACACTTGCCTTACAAGAGCAAGGTTTTGAGTTTGATCTGTAGACCACAAATCAATCAATCTGTCAATAAAATCAGTTTTGAGAATGCCATAGGGATGAGTGAAAGTGAGTCACTATGGGGAGGAAGCATAAATCTCTGGGGGCAGAGGATCCTGGATGGAGTGCAGTTGCTTGGAACATAAGTGTGAGTTTGGTTCCAGTGAGGAGTCCTGTGTTGGTTTGGGTATCAGACAGAGTGTATACAGAGGGTGGTGGAGGCTGGTGGAGCTGGAGCTCTCCCTAGGAATTAACTGGCTTGCATACATTCAAAGGGTCTTTGATTTTTGCCTTGAGCCCCTGGGCTAGAGCTGTTCTTTGCTAAGGTCTGTTCACTGATTTGCAGGTGATTCACCTACGTGGGCTTTGGCTCCCCCTTCTGGCCTCTCATGGTGGTGGGTAGATGGAAATGGTTGCAGTCTGGACACTTTCCTGGGGCCGGGAGGGTGGCGGAGGTGGGAAGGGGTATCACCTTATTTGACCTTTCAGTTCAAGAAAATAAAGATCATACTTCATCTATCTCTGTATTTTTTTTATTGTTTGTGCTGAGTGTAGTGAGGCATACCTATAATCACAGCACCTGGGAGGTGGAATCTCAAGCAAAGGAGGATCGCAAGTTTAAGGCCTGTCTGGGCTACATGGTAATGACAACAAAGCAAGCCTGATGCCCGTGGCACACACCTGTAATCCTATCTACTCAGGAGGCTGAGATCTGAGGATCACAGTTCAAAGCCAGCCCAAGCAAGAAAGTCTGTCCAATTAAGCCCTTAAAAGCTGGAAGTAGAGCTGTGGCTCAAGCACTAACCTTGAGCAAAAGAGCTCAGGGACAGCGCCTGGGCCCTGAGTTCAACTCTAGGGGCTGCATCCAAACAAAAAAAAAGTAAAACAAAAATTTGTACATACACTTTGAAACATATACAAAAGTAGAGAAAATTGAATAATGAATCTCCATGTATCCATGACCCAGTGCCTAGTTCATCCACCTCTCCTCTCCCCCAGTGGATAAAATACTTTCTAAAACCCAAGGACACTAGTTAAAAGCACCTCTTTCTAAAGGAGGGAGCCAGGGGTATGATGAAAAAAAAAAAAAAAGTTCCTCATCCTTCCTCTGCCCACATTCTGCACATTCATACATTCAAGGACTTTGGCCAAGTAAAATAATCTGGACATTTTCTCATTGGTTCTCCGTGGCTTAGCCAGTCCTGTTGAAATTGGATCCTTGGGGACTCTGCCTCCGTTTGCCTCACTCCTCCTTTTCCTGTTTTGCAGGATATTGAAGCAACAATGAACTCTGCCCTGAACGAGCTGCGGGAGTTAGAACGGCAGAGCAGTGTCAAGCACACTCCTGATGTGGTTCTGGACACCTTGGAACCCCTCAAAACCTCCCCAGTGGTAGCCCCCACATCGGAACCCTCCAGCCCTCTGCACACCCAGCTCCTCAAGGACCCCGAGCCTGCTTTCCAGCGCAGTGCCAGTACTGCTGGGGACATAGCCTGCGCCTTCCGGCCTGTCAAGTCTGTCAAGATGGCTGCCCCAGTCAAACCACCAGCCACACGGCCTAAGCCCACTGTCTTCCCCAAAACAAACGCAACTAGCCCTGGTGTCAATTCCTCCGCTTCCCCACAGTCCACTGACAAGTCCTGTACTGTCTGAGGGTGTAATTTAATTGTTCTAGACAAGGGGATTGTAGGGACTGACTGTTATTAAAATCTTCCTGTTTAACTAGGTTGAGGACTTCAGTGGAAAGTTAGACTCTAAGTTGCCCTTGCAGGAATTAGCCTCCCCATCACCCAGAACCTTGAGAATGAAGCCCTTGGTACCACCTTTCCCTTCCTCTCCTTTCCCTTCCCTTCCCATGGCCCTCTGCTTCCCCCCAGTCGTTGTAACGCAGCCAGCTGCAGTACATACCGTTCATGCTTAGGTTAGTCAGAGATAGTTTTCATTATCAGGTCACTGTGAAATCTGGCAAGGCAAGTCATGAGAGGTGGGCTCGAGTCTCACAGCCACCTCAGACCATGGGGGTACCTTGACCAGATGGCTGGCTGCTGCCACCTGGTTCTCAGTGGCGTCTTGTTTTGAGTACTGGTTATAGAGAATCATATATAGTCCATTCTTCGTTTTAAACACACACACAAACACACCTTTCTAGTCTGGCATGTATACCCTCTCCTGGTCATAGACCAGTCTCTTTGTAAGTTATTGTGGCTTTTTACAAAGAGCCACCAGGGGTCTCTGTTTCCGTTACAAAGTGTTCTGACTGGGCCAGAGAACCTAGCTTCTGAAATCTCTTCATCATATGAAATGTGGCAGGATGCAACAATCCTGTGATGTGGGGTGGGGGGTGGGGCTCTTCTCTCTGTTTTCTCTATTGCTGTGAGTCAGTCACTGGTGTTTCCTTTCCTCTGCTCCATCCTGTAGAAGTACACCCCAATCTTATAAAGGAGCTTTTAAAGTTTTTTCTGAATGTATAGACATTTCCCGGGTTCCTCTCTTTGTCTCTGATGGACTATTTTCCATTGAAGACATTTTCCTGTATAATACAGCTTTATAGCTGGTTCCTTTTAGAGTAAAGAGTCTTAAGAAAGTTTTATTGTGTTTATGGCAGGTTTGAAAAAAAAAAAAAAGGTAAGATGATGGGTCCTACTTCCTCCCATCCTTTTTTAGGCGGAGGCGGGGGAGGTAGGGGAGGAAACTTAAAACAAAATTAACTATTAAAAATTAAACTCAGCTTTGCTAATCCAAAATTGTTCCCAATGGAAAACTTATTTTAAATTCACCCATCAGTTGGATATATGTATACACACACTCACACACACACAGTCTCTCCAGGGACCAACAGGAGTTTGATGAACCCTAGCTAAAGAGAGACATTGCCTCTCAAGAGTAGTTTTGCTTTATCCAAACGCAGTCAACTTAGGGAACTTTGACCCCAGAAGTTCTAAGGTCAGAATCTAAAGGAAAAAAAAATTATTAGCTACTATGTTTTCTCTTTTTTTTGGCTTTCCTTTAGCCTTTTTTTCTGGTTCCTCTACAAAATGAAGAAATGTTACTTTCTGAGCTCCTATCCAGTCTCCAAACCTGAGCACACGATCCCGGCTCCTCTCCATTGGGTTGCCCAGGCCCGGGGCTGGTCATCCACCTCCCAGTCTCATGGGTTGTAAACAGCTACCTAAAGCTCACACTCACTCCTCCTTTTGCACTTTTAGCCTTATTCGTTTCTGTAGTTCAGGAGAGATGGTGGGTTGCCATTCAGGTTGGAGATTCCTAAGTATGGATCCTTTCTTAGACCAATGTGTGAAATTGGATCTATGGAAAGTAACAGATCTGTGTGATAGTGTGTGGCAAGAAGGGGAGTCCCCAATAAGGAGATCACCTCAACACTAAGAAAACCTTAGTACTCCTTCATTAGATTGAGTCAGCCTGCATCCGGCAGCCCCTCGACCTCCTTAGTCTTTGTTCTTCTGTTTAGTGGCCTGATCTTGTCTTGGCCTGGGCTTCCCTAGGTCCTGAGCCACGAGGGGGCTTTTAGACACCCCACACACACACCTTGAGCCTAAGGACCTAGCTCTTGAATGAAATTCCCACACGCCACCTTATATTTCTTTTAATCCAATGATCAGAATTGCCATACCTCCTCTATTCCTCTCTTCAGGATACTCCCCTCTAAGAAAGTAAAGGCAAAGCTTTCTTGATAGCAATGCTGTGGGCCTGTTCTGTTGCTCTTGCCTTATTTCTCTTTCAACCTGTACATGACTTGTGTTTGCCATCCCCTTGGTCAGTGTCCATCTGCTGATTTGCATCATGAACTGGACGGTGTGTACCTGGTCACCTCCTACCCAGCTCTGGGAGCCAAGCTGTCTTCCTCATCTCTGGTGCTCCTGATGCCTGCAAGAGGCCCTGTCGAGAGGACTAGGAACAAACCAGAGGAGAGTCGTCCTCGGCAGAGCTCACTGCAGCCAACTGGAATTGAGGTTGCACACTGTGATTTTACACCCAAAAGCCAAAAGGAGCTAGCCACCCTTGGCCTAAGGAGACCGGCCTTCCTCAGATACGCTTGCCCAAACCAGCATGATGCTTCCAAGAGCCCTGCTCTGCCTCTTGTGACCTGGATCCTTTTCCCCGTGTGGACTGGGAAGGGTCCATCTTTGGGGAAGAGCGGCTGAGTGGGGCTGCCAGCATCCCAACTTACTTAGAAAATGGACGAGTTTGCCGCCAGCAGTCTGTAAACTGGAAACACTGGTCTCAGCCAACCTCCTCAGGGCACCCTGGTTTCCCCCCAAAGAGATGAGCAACGATGCCAGCACCAGGACGAGCACACCACTGGAAGGGCTGGTGTACGTGGACTTCAGTTCAGAAGAGAATTCGATCTTCCAGGGAATTGCAATGTTGTGGCGTCTGACGTCGTATGTCGCGTTTGTGTATAATGGTATATTCTTTCAAAATAGTGTTGCTACCTGGGATATTGTATGTATGCTTGGAGATGCTTTGAACCTAAGACTGTTACTCCACAGATGTTGGATTGGGGAAAATCCAAAGCACAACTTCAAAATAAAACACATTTTTAGGTTTCCAGGCCTCAGCTCCTATCCCTTCGCCACACCGGGAAGTCTCCTGAAATTTAGGAAGCCAGAAAGAATTATGATGCATCCAGGCTTCACAGAGCCCTGCCTGGAAACAGGAGGAGGAATTAGATGACCTGGAGCTGGCCATTTTCTCCCTCCCCCACCAAGGCACAGCAAGCTGCATTTAGAATGTGGATCGCCCCCCCCCCCTCTTCAGCGTTTCTATTTAGCCCATGTGTGGATCCTAAGAGGTTTTGTAGAAAGCCATCTAGCACACCATTGGCCAGTCTGTTGCCATGAGAACCACTTCCTTCACGGAATCCACCTTCCCTGTGTTCAGTCAGGACCATTTGCCTTCTGTCTCTAGTCAGATTTCCCCACTTGGAGGAACGAGGCTTGAGAAGTTGATTGGAAACTTTGCCAGCTGTGACTAATGGTGGCCAAAGGTTCTCCCACAACCAGGGCCCTGAGTCATTCTACCCTCAGCTGACCCCTCCATCTGGCACAGGGTAGACCAGCATGCTTTGGGAGGGATGGAGGTCACAACTAATGTTTCCTTATGATGTTAGTTGTAACAGAGAGCAAGTTCAAGGGTGAAATCACTTACATGTAACAACAGCACTTCTGGTCACAAGGCAAGGAGTTAGTCTCTACTGTAAGTTGGTGCCACCACAGGCCCAAAGCAACAGGCAGCCAATCATGCCCTGAGGCCTCTAAAACGTGTCCTCTGGAGGAGGACAGAGGAGGCATCGAGTTCACAGAAGGGCTGCTGACTGGGTGGGCATCTTAGCCCAGGGGCCATTGTTCCCTTCCCTAGGTGGAAGCAGATATGTGTGTATGGTTTTTTAAAAACAGACATCTAATTAATTAAAAGGAGTAAAACACACACATACACATTCATATACACACCAACAAGTTAGAATGAAGTCTAAAGCCTCTAGGGCCCACACATTTCAGGGGGCAGGGCTTAATCAAATGTCAATCACCCTTAGGGATGGATCCAGCCTGTCACATCTGATGAGTCCCTGCATTCACTGGTAATACCAGGTACCCTACCCGGAGCACTGGCCTGAACACCTTTATCCCCCTGATAAATTGGTCATGGATACCTATTAGGTGTATTTCTTACCACACCCTTCCAGCCTGCTCTCCTTCCTCCTCTTCCTGCTCCTTCTTTTCCTCCTCCTCCTCCCTCCTCCTCTGTGTAAATGGAGCAGCTACACCATGAGCTGCTCTTGCCTGGCCCTTGGCCTGGGATAAGTCAAAGTTGAGGCTGTCTGACACCCTGTGGCATGAATAGCTTCTCTGTCTGGTATACCTGAGATAAAGCCAGGTCTTGGGCTGCGGGCAAAGTCCAAGGAGCCTTGAAAGAGTAGTCCAAAGGCCCTTTCATTTGAGGCCTCTTCATTCTACTCCTGTACTCTGCTGGGTGCTTGATGGAACCAAGTAACAATAAACAGTTAACACTCAAGCCCATATTATCTAAACAGAAACCAAGCAAGGAGAGCCAGAGGGTATGAATTTGAGATATCTAATGTTTATAGTTTAATTGTTTTTTCTTGAGACAGGGTCTAGTTATGTGTCCAGGATGGTCTCAGAATCTTCCTTCCTTAGCCGCTGGAGTGCTGAGATTACAGGCATGCACCT
>NW_012267251.1:11716951-11752734 GCF_000151885.1 Dipodomys ordii
GAAAAAAGCCGGAAGTGGCGCTGTGGCTCAAGTGGTAGAGTGCTCGCCTTGAGCTGAAGAGCTGAGGGACAGCGCCCAGGCCCAGAGTTTAGGTCCCACGACCGGACCCAAAAAAAAAAAACATTTCCTACCCTGGCTGGCCTTGAACCATGATCCTCAGATCTCAGCCTCCTGAGTAGCTAGCATTACAGGCGTGAGCCACGGGCGCCCAGCAACATCTTTCTTCTCTTCTTTTTTGGTGGAGGTGATGCTGGGGACAGAAGCCAGAGTCACACACATCTAGTATTGAGTTATACTCCTATTTTTTTTTTTTTTTTTGGTCAGTGTGGGGCCTGAACTCTGGGCCTGGGCCCCGTCCCTCAGCTCTTCAGCTCAAGGCAAGCTCTCTACCACTTGAGCCACAGCACCACTTACAGCTTTCATTTTGTTTGTTTTTTTTTTTTTGCTGGTGTGGTGCTGAGGAATCGAACCCAGACCTCATGTGTGCAAGCACTCTACCACTGAGCCACCTTCCCAGCCCCTATACTCCTAAATTTTGTTTATTCATGTATTATCTCTGAAATGAGCTCTCATCATTGGTCCCCTCTTGGCCCGGAATCCTAGGCTCAAGCAATCCTCTTGTCTTAACTTCCCAAGCCGCTGGGACTGCAGGCATGAGCCATCGTGCCTCCAACAGTATCTGTTCAGAGCCTACCAGCATTTCATTTTCATTTTTCACATCGATCCTATGAGAAAAGCTGAGTGGCTTGTTCAAGGCCACTGTCCAAGAGTAAGAGACAAGATGCACACAGAGCCAAGATGCACACCTTGGAGATGATGCAGCTAGTAGCTCCTGCCCTTTCCACTACACCACTGACTTCCTTAGTAGAAGGCAGACATGAGATGTTTTTCCCTGAGAGCTGCCTTCACTTCCTGTGTCTGCTCCCTGGGCTACCTTTAGATGGCCACTTCTATTTCTATGACTCCTCAGAGTCATAGAAAGATGTAGCAGGGTCTAATATAGAGACTTCCTCCACCCTCCAGGTGACTCTCCAGACAAAAAGCTGGCTCTGCTGCCCCACTGGGACACAGGTAGGACAATCTGTTTTGTCCACAACAAAGATGTCCAGTGAAGCTTGATCCGTCACCAGCCCAGTCCACTTTGCCCCCTTTCCAGTCTTACCAGGTATGGTACTCTGAGTAAGTCCTGTCCATCTCATGCTTCTGGACTCTGCATCTGCCCCCCCTCCCCACTCCCTCTTCTCCCCCTAACTCCCTTATTCCCACTGCCATACTGAGGAACCTTCTGGCAAGCCTTTCTTGACTCTCTGCTGCCCGTGTGCTGCAGTGGGGACCTCCTGGCATCCGCCCTGTCCTGGGCCCCTAAGCGATTGCCTAGGGCTCTCCTTCCTGTCTTGAGCACAGTAGTCTGGCTTCACAGGAAGTGCTAGACACCTGTCTGTGTCTGTTGGCATTTGAGGATGAGAAAATGACTGGGAAAGAAAGATCAGCCTTGTTGGGTAAAGAAGGATGCTGGTTCATGATAGGAAACAAGTAGCATTTGGTGATGCTGCCAGCCACAGTGGCCTAAAGCAGGATTGATTTCTCATCCATCTCACCAAGATTGGGTTCATATCTCATGGGCCAGCAGGGGGCGCTCTGCTCCAGAAAGTCACTTAGGGTCTCAGATGCATGGCGTAGCCAGCCACCACTTTGAACAGAATCACCTTACCACAGAGAGCAGGAGGGGGGAGGGGGAGGGGAGACGTGGGGGGTGGGAGTCTCGCAGCAGGAACTAGATGCTTACTTAGGCAAGCACATACTTTCTCCCTGCCCAATTCCAGGGTGCCAGGAAGTATAATTTCAGCAAATGGAACAGGGTGGAGCCTGCTTTGAGAATCCACTGCACACAGTATCATCAGGTGACTCTTTCTGAGCAGGAGGCAGTGCCCTTGGTTCCTGTGCCCTCCTCACCCTGGTAGGGGTGGGGCTGGCTGAGGAAACCACCAGGTGTTGTCATGGGAAAGTCCCTTCACCATTCTATAGAAACATGGAATTTCCTGGTGTTAACCATTTCTTATCCAACAGCCAACTCTCAGCAGACCAGTGCAGCACAGATTCCAGGGACATTCAGGGCATTGGCTCCTGGCTCAGCAGGTCACATACCTGACTACCAACTTCAGCAGTGTCTGAAGATCACACATACATTTCTTTTTCTTTTCTTTTTTTTTGACGGTCATGGGGCTTGAACTCTGGGCCTGGGCGCTGTCCCTCAGCTCTTCAGCTCAAGGCAAGCGCTCTACCACTTGAGCTACAGCGCCACTTCCGGTTTTCTGGTGGCTTATTGGAGATAGGAGTCTCACGGTCTCTCCTGCCCGGGCTGGCTTTGAACCGAGATCCTCAGATCTCAGCCTCCTGAGTAGCTAGGATTACAGGCATGAGCCACCAGCGCCCGGCCACACATAAATTTCTAAAGGTGTGTGGGCCTCCATGCCCACACGTAAAAGTCTAGAAAGACTTTCCAGTCTCTCAAGCATTTCCAGGCAGGCTGTTTCCTGCCATCCATCCAACCAGCAATGCTACTACCCTCCCACTGTGCACAAGGAAGCTGGCTGCAAGGGGCTGTGCCTGAGCTGGAAGTCACAGAAAAGGACAGACACAAGGTCTTGCTCTTGAGCCTCTGTGAGTTCAAGGGCAGGACCAACTTCTCCTAGGAATAGCATGGCTCCTGTTCCCCAACACACACACACACACACACACACACACACACACACACACACACACACTTCTGCTCCAGGGTCTTTCCCTTTTACTTGATTTACTAGCCCAACTTGTTCTGTTGACTCCAGATAGAGCCCTCAGCTTTACTGCTCCAGTGACATGCCCAAACAATACTCCATCATCCGCCACTAAAGTCCAGGCCTCAGCTCCTTGGCCTCGGTGGCTTAACTCTGCCCTTGTTGCCTCCACTTGGGAACTCAAAGCACCCTCTTTCCCCTTCCTGCGGGGGTGGTAGCAGCCACAGAGCTGCCTGTTTCTTTAAGAGTGAGAGAGGGAGGGAGGAAGAGAGGTGGGGAAAGAGAGAGAGCAATCAGGAAGTGTGAGCAGGGCTTTGCTGGGCTGCGCCAGCAGGAAGGCAGGGGGGGAAAAAACCCTCTGATCCAGATCCCAGGTGGCAACTAGCCCTGCCTGTGAGTCCCAGGGGGCCTGGCCGCCAGGATGCTCTGGGCACTGCCTATGAATAACTCGGAGGTCTGAAAGCTTTGGAGGTACATCCAGTCCCTACAAACCTGCAGCCCCAGCAGTTGAGATGGGGCTGTGTAGTGGGAAGGTGGCGTCGGGGTAGCCAGGCTGGGGACAGCTGCAGGGCAGGGCTCAGCTGAGTGCCAGCCAGGCCAGTGTTAGCCCCAGTGGCAGCCCCAGCCCAGAGCCCCATCCTGAGCCTGTGCAGTGGCTGTTGCGGGGGGGGGGGGGGTGTTCTACCTTCTCTCTGTGGTGGATATTCTTGGAAAGGACTATCTAGAGATCATCAAGAAGCAGGGGGTAGGGTGGCATGGAGGAGAGTCACCCTTGCCAACAATATCCCTCCTGGGCTCTGTGTCCTGGTACCCCCAAAACAAAGCTGAGGTTAAGCCCCTAGTGCCTGCCCTCTCCTCTCCTCCCTGGCTGGAGTCTCAGAAGAAGTTGCCAGGAAAGGCTCTGGGAACCACTGCGTTGGGGGGGGGGGGTGTAAGGAGGAAGAGGACTGGAGCCCCTTCCTGTAGGGGGAATGAGAATCTGGCTGGGGCTGGTGGCCTTTGATGGGGGGCTGGCACACAAACAACACCCTGGGAGCCTCTCATTCGCCCTCTCCTCCTCTTTCCGGTGTAGCTCAGCTCCTGGACTTGCCCAAGACAGAAAGCATAGCTTACGCTCACCAGGAAGAGTCTCTGCCTGACTTCAGTGGAGCTTGGGGTGAGTAAGAGCAGTTGGCCACAGAAGCGCAGCAAGGAGGGAGGCTGGGCTGGGCTTTGCTGGCCCTTCATTCATTCACCCATCTGCTCACTGAGGATCCCAGCTCTCAGGGCAAGGCAATGGGGTGGGAGGAGAGGAGGCGGGAGGGAGGACACCCAGGGGAACTGCTTTACTACAGCCAAGCTCTGAGGCACAGTGACATATGTCGGTGTGGCTGGGCTTCCTCAGCATTAGGCAGCCTAGGGAGAGCTGGGAAGACAGTGTATGATCTGCTCTTCCCCCAGACCCGAAGCGGGGCCCCTGATTTCAGCATGTTCTGCGCAAGCCTAACACCCTAGGCCCATTGACTGACTGACTCTTTAGCCTTGGGAAAATTTGGCCAGCTCCTTCATTCTGAGCTGCTTCATGGTCCTCAGCAGCCTCTGGCTGGCTCCCTTAATTCTCCATGGTACAAACAAAAGTACAGTGTCAGAATCTAGACCACTGATCTCTTCCAGGAGTTTCTGGCTCAAGAGCTGACATTCTCTGGGATTTGTATTACCAAAAAAAAAAAGAAGAAGAAAGAAAGCAAGGAAGAAAGGAAGGAAGGAAGAGAGGGAGGGAGAGAGGAGGGTAGGAAGGAAGGAGAGAGATAGCAAAGAATAAAAAACTAAGCAAGATAGAATTCTAGGTCTGGCAACTCTCACTTTGACAATCTATGATGGGTAGTGGCATGGCTCAAGCAGTAGAGCACCTGCCTAGCAAGCACAAGGCCTAGAATGGCGAGAGAGAGACAGAGAGAGATAGACAGAGAGACACAGAGAGAGAGACTGAAATGTTAGATTAGGACGAGACCCTGTTTAATCCAGGCCTCTTTCAAAGCATGTAAGGGATGAGGCCCTTCTCCTATTGCTGTCCATAGGCATCCCCAAATCACCAGCCTGGCCCCTGTTTCCAGAGACATTGTGAGCTGAACTTTTGAAGATACTCTGGAAATATTGCTTTAGAGGAACAGGATGGGAGCAAAGATGAGGAACAGAGTTGAAGAAGGGTTTCACATCCTCCCCAAGCTCCTGAACCCTAGGGGTCCATGGGCTCTCTGTCTCTGTCTCTCTGTCTCTGTCTCTCACACACACACATACACACACAAATATTTGTCCTCTCTCTCTCTATCTCTCTGCCATGAACCCTTTCCTCTCTCATAGCATTGCCCTTGTCTGGTGGCTGTCTGGTGAGGAGCAGCATCTAGTTGGTAGGCAACAGGAAGTAATAAGGGGTGGGGTGGGGGCTCCAGGCCTGTGTTGCAATCCTGGAGATTTGTGGTGGAGTGGCAACTCTGCCCGCCCAGCTGTCTGACCCAAGGCCCTTCCTCCTGCATTGTTTCTGTTTCCTGGGACAATCCTCAGCCTGGAAGCCAAAACCCCAGAGACCCAGTGGCTGGAAGAGGGGAATGGAGAAAGGAGGTTTGTCTCTGGGGACAGCCTGTCTCCAGAGGGGCTGTAGGGGCCTTGGGGAGCCAGGTCCGGTGGCTGGAGCAAATTGGGGCTGTGGGCTGAGGGCACAGTGGGAGCTCTGGTGTCACTGTGCCTTCAGAGAGAGTCACATGACATCTCTGTGCTTCTCACTCCCCCCACCCCCCCTCCCTTGCCTGTGACATGACCACACGCTGTCATCTTGGGCACTGGTGGCTGGCTACCAGTGTCCATTCCAGGTTAGGGAAGAAATCCTGGGCTCCATGTATTGTTTTTTTCCAGGTGGAAGGTGAGCAGCCAGCCTAGGGCAAGAGATGCAGAGTACAGCCAATTACCTGTGGCACACGGATGACCTGCTGGGGCAGGGCGCCACCGCCAGCGTGTACAAGGCCCGCAGCAAGGTGAGAAGCAGCCCTGGCAGGGCCTGGTCCCCTCACAAGCCATCCTTGCCCCCACCCCACCCCTAGCTGCCCTCAGGGTGGTGTGTGGCTGGCCAGGGGCCTTGGGCCTGTGTTCTGTTTCCTCTACAGGAGGAGGAGGGCCGCTGGGAACACTCAGTCGGGCACAAGTTGGGACAGGAGCACAATGAGGACACGAAGCAGGCATCCAGGGAGGGTGATGCTCAGTGGCATCTAGGAATGGCAGTGTGGGAAGTGGGGCCCGTTTTGATTTGTCCTGTGCTCACTGCAGCCCTGCAGCAGAACACACAGGAGGATGCTCCGGTCTCCAGCTTCTGGGTTGGAGGCAATGCGGGGTGCAGGTGGCTCACACCTGTAACCCAAGCTACTTAGGAGTAGCCAGTTTGAAGCCAGCCCGGGCAGGAAAATCTGTGAGACTTTGATCTCCAATGAATCTCTAAAAAGCTGGAAGTAAAAGTGTGGTTCAAGTGATAGAGCACCAGCCTTGAGCAAAAAAGGAAGAGCACAAGGCCCTGAGTTCAAGCCCCAGCATGTGCGCGCGCGCGCGCGCACACACACACACACACACACACACACACACACAGAGTTGGAGGCAGGCAGGCCAGATTCCAGCCCCCACTCCCCGTTCTACTGCTCCCCCTGGCCCCTGCTGTGTTCTTATGCTGAGCAGGGGCAGCAAGCCATACCTGGAGGGGAACCGGATATGTCCTACCTCCAGTGCAAGGTTGGGGGAGACACTGAGGGTGGAGCCCATCCAACCAGCCCTCTCCTCCCTCTCTGCGCTCTGGGGTTGACATGAGAGGCTGAAGAAACTCATGGGGAGGGGGCCCACTCCTGCTCCCCACAGAGATGGCAGTTCTGCTCCTTCCACCCCCCCATGGCAGAAATCTGGGGAGCTGGTTGCTGTGAAGGTCTTCAACTCTGCCAGCTACCTGCGGCCCCGTGAGGTGCAGGTGAGGGAGTTTGAGGTGCTGCGGAAGCTGAACCATCCCAACATCGTCAAGCTCTTCGCCGTGGAGGAGACGGTGCGTGCTACCCACAGTCCTCTCCTTCCCCAGTAGGATGCGCCCTGCACAGAGGCATGGGCGCCAGTGGGAAGCGTGTGCAAAGGGAATAAAGTACTGGGGCACCGATGTAATCCTAGCTGCTCAGGAGGCTGAGATCTGAGGATCGAGGTTCAAGTCTGTGAAACTCTTATCTCCAATTAACCATGAACAAGTTAGAAAGTGTGTGTGTGGGGGGGGGGGTGTCTCAAGGAGCAGAGGGCCGTCCTTGAACAAAAAAAAACAAAAAACAAGAGTCAGTGCCCAGGCCCTGAGTTCAAATCCTGGTACCAGCACAAACAAAAGGAATGAAGGAATCCGTGTCCAATCAGAGAGGACTTCCTTGGAGAAGGTGGCATCAGGCTCAGTATTGGGGATCGATGTGAGGGGAGGAAGGGAGGGCAGGACAGAACCTAGGGCCTAGACCCTGGGGCTCTGGTGCTGGATGGAGCCATCTGTTGTCAGTTGGGGAGAGGAAGGGCCCCTCTTGAATCCTCCCTTGGTCCCACCCACAGGGGGGCAGCCCGCAGAAGGTGCTGGTGATGGAGTACTGCTCCAGTGGGAGCCTGCTCAACGTGCTGGAAAGCCCTGAGAACGCTTTTGGGCTGCCGGAGGACGAGTTCCTGGTGGTGCTGCGCTGCGTGGGTGAGCGCCGTCCTACCTCCGCCAGACCAGCCAGGCCCCAGGGTGGGGGCGTTCTGAAGCAAGCAGGCACCCGAACACAAGGCTTCCTTCAAGGGCAGACCAAGGGAGGCAGAGGGCGGGGTGGGGGGGGACCCCAGCCATCTGCTTCCACGCTAGCCTGGGCTGCTTATTTTATGGTGGTAAATTTGATTTGATCAGATACATTTGATCCCATATAAATGAATACGAGAAGCGGGGCAGTACACCCTGTTTTGTTTTGTTTGATTTTGTTTAGTACCCATCATGGGGCTTGAACTCAGGGCCTGGGCACTGTTCCTGAGCTTCTTTTTGCTCAAAGCTAGTGCTCCACCACTTGAGCCACGGCGCCACTTTTGGCTCTTTTTTTTTTTTTTTGGTTGTTTATTGGAGATAAATAGATTGTCCTGCCTGGGTTGGCTTTGATCTGCGATCCTCAGATCTCAGCCTCCTGAGTTGCTAGGATGAGGGGCGTGAGTCACCACCTCCGGACCATGCTGGATCTTTTAGAGAACCCAGTTAAAGCTCAACCCCCTAAAGTCCTTGAAACTCCCCTCCTTGGCCTGTGCCCGTCTGTGTGGTGCTTCTCCTGGGGCTCCCTCGGCCTGGGGCATCCTTGTAAGCATCATGCCCACCTTTGGTCCTCTGGCGACCCGAGTGTAGGATCTCAGGATAGGTCCCAGGGCAGCTAGTTGAACCCCTTCCAAAGTGGAGTGGGGAGCAAATCCACTGGGGAGCCTATCCCCATACGGGCCACCACCAATGAAGGAGGATCCCACACATCCACCCCAGGGGACCAGGCACAGGAGAAAGATGATTACAAGGCTTATGAGAGGAGCCATATTTCCCCCAAGAGGGAACACGGGCACCTGTCCCCATCCAGGTAGCAGAAGGGTCTGCGGGGAAGGAAAGTGGGGTAGATGGGAGTTCAGGTGGGTCTGGGCAGAGAGTGGGAGGGGCCAGCTGTATGGAGGGAACTCCAGGGATGGGGGGGGGAGTGGCAAGTCTGGGTGGAGCTGAGGACCAAAGGTGAGCATAATACTAACGTTTTTACAATCATCTCCCTGCATATCTGGAGCCCAGGGCAGCCTTCAGCCAGGATAAGCCCGTACTCTAGACAGGCCTTGGCCAGAGCCAGCTCACAGCCAGCCCCTATCTGTCTGTCTGTCTTTCTGTGTGTGTGTGTGTGTGTGATGTCTGTCTGTGTGTCTTTCTGTGTGTCTGTGTGTGATGTGGCTGTCTGTGTGTGTGTGTGTGTGTGTGTGTGTGTGTGATGTCTGTCTGTGTGTCTTTCTGTGTGTCTGTGTGTGATGTGGCTGTCTGTGTGTATGTGTGATGTGTGTGTGTGTGTGTGTGTGTGTGTGAGTGATGTGGCTGTCTGTCTGTCTGTCTGTGTGTCTGTCTGTCTGCGGGTCTGTCTGCAGTGGCAGGCATGAACCACCTGCGGGAGAACGGCGTGGTGCACCGGGACATCAAGCCGGGGAACATCATGCGTCTGGTGGGCGACGCAGGCCAGAGCATCTACAAGCTGACGGACTTCGGGGCTGCCCGGGAGCTAGACGATGATGAGAAGTTCGTCTCTGTGTACGGGACGGAGGAGTACCTGGTGAGTCACATGTCCGGGACCCATTGTCCCAAGCTGAGGGGTCTCCCTGGGGCTGGCCCTTTGCCTTGTGAGAGCCCCCTCAATGATGGAGCCAGCCTTGTACCCCAGCTGGGAAAGCCAGCCTGTTCTTCAAGATGAGTGACAAAGGCCGCTGCCACCTGCCTGCAGCACCCTCCATCTGATCCCCAAGGAGGAGGGGTGCCGCTGTCGCCATTCTCCCCAGAGCAGTGGCAAGGCAGTGGGGGGGGGGGACTCTCTGGGACTGTGAACCTTTCCCATTCTGTGTGTGTGTGTGTTGCCAGTACTGAGGCTTGAACTTAGGACCTTATAGGCTCATTTGGCTTTTTTAGCTCAAGGCTGCCTTTCTACCACTTGAGCCACAGCTCTACTTCTGGCTCTTTGGTGGTTAGAGATAAGAGTCTCACCCACTTTCCTGCCTGGGCTGGCCTCCAACTTCGATCCTCAGATCTCAGCTTCCTGCGTAGCTGGGATTACAGGCATGAGCCACCAGCCCCTGACCACCACACCCCTTATAGTTCCTGGACTGGGAATGGCTGTTTCCACCCTCGGTAGCATGGAAGGCGCTGAGTGGGCTCTGGCCTCTGCCACCTGCCTCCATGGCTGGCTGCTCTCCCCCACAGCACCCTGACATGTACGAGCGAGCCGTGCTTCGCAAGCCCCAGCAGAAGGCCTTCGGGGTGACTGTGGATCTCTGGAGCATCGGGGTGACCCTGTACCACGCCGCCACCGGCAGCCTGCCCTTCGTACCCTTTGGCGGGCCACGACGAAACAAGGAGATAATGTATGGTGGGCCCAGGGGATCTGGAATGGTTGGGGACAGGGGAATTGTCTTACTGGCCCCTCCCCCTCTGGGCCCCATACAGACTCCTCCTACACCCATGTAGAAGCAGAGCCCTTCTGGCTTGGTAGGGGACACTCATAATCCCTGTCTTAATTCAGGACTTGCTCCTGCTCACCACACCCCACTGATGCTCAGATGCTCACCCAAGGAGGCCTAGCCTGTGGAGGCTGAGGTGGGCCAGTGCCCAGGCCAAGGGGCCCCCAGCCTACCCCACTGACTGACACAGAAGTCGCTGGAGCCAGTGGCTGCTCCCAGAGTGCATTACCCAGAACAAAAGAGCTGCAAGGCAGAATGGAGGACTCTAGAGACCCAGGGGTCTTGAAGGGGTTTATGGAGCTTGCCAGGAAAAGAAACTACCACTTGGGCCACAGTTCCATGTGCAGGCTTTTTGGGTTGTTAATCAGAGATCAGAGTCTCATAGAATTGAGATCCTCAGATCTTAGTCTCTGAGTCGTTAGGATTACAGGTGTGATCTTCCAGTACCCAACTTTCTTTCCTCTCTCTCTGTCTTTCTCTCTCTCTCTCTAATCTCTCTCTCCCTTCCTTCCTTCTTTCCTTCCTTCCTTCCTTTCTTTTCTCTCTCCCTTCTTCCTTCCTTCTTTCTTCAGGGTAGGGTTTGAACTCAGAGCCTTGTACAAGTCCTCTACCATTTAACCCATGCCTCCAACCCTTTTTGCTTTAGGTTATTTTTCGGATAGGACCTTGTGGAGTTCTGTTGGGGTGGTTTTTCCCTAGGCAAGCCTCAGACTGCAGTCCTCCTACCTGTGTCCCCCACGTATTTTCTTAAGTGGTAGCACAGCCTTTATCTACCTGTGAGCCACAGCGCCACTTCCAGTTTTCTGGTGCAATTTTATTGGAGATAAGAGTCTCACAGACTTTCCTGCCTAGGCTGGCTTCAAACTGTGATGCTCAGATCTCAGCCTTCTGAGTAGCCAGGATTACAGGCGTGAGCCACCACCCTGAAGATTTCTTTAATCAATGAATTATCAGGAAGGCTGGTTCATCACCTTCAGCCTAAGGGCCAAGCTATGTGGAACCTATATTAGGTTTGAGAACAAGGGAAGGAGATTGGTGTGGATCTGGGTGCCAAAGAGGGCTGGGCTTTGAAAGTGGGGAACAGTTAGAAATGTAAAGAAGAGGAGAGGACACTGCCATGCCCAGTACAGCACCGATGTGGAAGCAGGTAGGCTGGGCGGGGGGCCAGGCTAGCAGGGAGATGAGGGTGAAGAGCTGGACTTGGAGCTGCTGGGCAGGGTCAGCGGGTGGGTGAGAGGCAGGATGCCCAATCCCAGCGCATCCCAAGTGGCTGGGAGACTTGATGCTTTGCTGAGTTGAGTGTCGCTTGCAGCCTAGTGCTCTGGGGCCACTGACAAGGCTCTGACCGCCCCCCCTCCCTACCAGGTACCGGATCACCACGGAGAAGCCAGCAGGGGCCATCGCAGGGACTCAGAAGCGGGAAAACGGGCCCCTGGAGTGGAGCTACAGCCTCCCCATCACCTGCCGGCTGTCCCTGTGAGTGGAGCCTGGGCCTGTGTGGGGCGGAGACTTCCAAGCAGGAGCCAGGCCTGGGAGCTTCACCTTCCCTTGGTGGCCAGGGGCTTTCCATGCAACAAGTTTTCCTAGCGATTCCTCCTCGGTGCCCCCTGTCCTATGACCTGCTGAAGGAGGACACGCGGGCTGCCGGGCTGACCGGGCTGACCGTGGTCATCTCCCGGGAGAGCAGGGGCCTGCAGAGCCAGCTGGTGCCCATCCTGGCCAACATCCTGGAGGTGGAGCAGGCCACGTGCTGGGGCTTCGACCAGTTCTTCGCGGAAACCAGTGACATCCTGCAGCGAGAGGTGGTGCACGTCTTTTCCCTGTGCCAGGCGGTCCTGCACCGCGTCTACATCCATGCCCACAACACGTGCGTGGGGACGGGACAGGGAGGGAGGAGCAGGCCCTGCCCCCCAGCCGCTGTGGAGGGAAGGCCAAAGCAGCACGGAGGGGAGGGTGGAGGGTTAGGCTCAAAAGTTTCTGAGTCTGAACGTGGTTTGGAAAAGTACTGGTTCCATAGAGTTCAAGTTCAACAGGTTTCTGTCCTCATACGGCAGAAATACTGTACCCTTGGCTATGCAGTATCCTTTTCAGAAGTATGTGTGTTAGGGAGACATCGCCTGGCTCTGTCCCTCACAGGACCCTTTACTAATGGAGCACTTGGTTGATTGGTTTGAGAAGGGTCTCATTAGTTAGCCCTGTTACTAGCGATCCTCCAGCCTCAGCCTCTGAAGTGCTGGGATTATGGTGTGAGCCACACCTGGCTAACTCCGGAAATACTTTATGGGATCAGGTCGACTTTTCTGGGAGCAAGGGAGGGGCAGGCTGGGTCCTGGTCCCCGTGTCTCTGCCTACCACTGTGAGTAGAGACTGTGCTTTTGTCTCTCCGTCTCTGGTCAGAGAGACAACTACAGCTGACCCTCCCTTTCCATGAGCAAGATCCTTGCTGGGTTTGGTCCCCTAGGCCCTTATATGGTCTGCTGACCCTCCACCCCTTCCCGTGTCTAGGATAGCCATCTTTCTGGAGGCCGTGTATGAGCAGACGAGCGTGCCCCCCCAGCATCAGGAGTACCTCTTCGAGGGTCACCCCTGTGTCCTTGAGCCCAGCCTCTCCGCACAGCACATCGCCCACACAACTGCCAGCAGCCCCCTAACCTTGTTCTGCATGGCCAGTGAGACCCCCAAAGGGCTGGCCTTCAGAGACCGTGAGTAAAGTCGGAGTTGGGGGGGGGCACTGCCAAAGCTGGACTTTTTATCTTGTGACATTCTCCTTAGGAGTTAGGGGCTTAAAATCCAGAGCCCTGACTAATTTTCCTTGTGGGTGCTTCTTGGGCCACAGGGTAGAAGGGGGCAGGTCTGGGTTTTTAACTGGGTTTTAATTCTGTGCAAGCTTTGGTGATATCATGTGACTCAGCTAGTGTCTGGCCCTCCTGGGCTCTCCAGGATCCTCAGGGCTGTGACAGAAATCCAGCAGGATCAGAGGTGCTTGAATTGAACATGGCCCACAGTCTCTGTGGTAGTGGAGACCCCTTGGGTAGCTGGTACTAGAAGAAGCTGGAGCCCACGCTGCTGGCCAGGGGCCCAGAGCTTTGTCCTTTCTCCAGATTCTAGCAAAAAACACTGTTCTTTCCCATGAGAATGACACCCATTCCATCCTCTGAGGTGAGGAAGAGGAATTAACCTGGAAGGTCACAGGCAAGGGGATGGGTTTAAGTCCATCCTGCTGGATGTTGAGGTGGGGGAGGGGGGGGTTGAATTTGAGGATGTCATTCCTCAATGTGGCCACAAGGTGGCAGAAATGTACCTTAACTTTAAAAAACCATATTTGCATTGAAGGTGGGGTTTGGGCGGGGAAGCTTGGGAAGGGAGCTGGGCTGTCAGAGGGGAGTGTAAATTGGAGCCCGGAGGAGTGAGACCAGAGTTGATCTAGACGGTGGAGCCCGCCCCTCAGACAGGTGTTTGTCTGCAGCTGCTCTGGACATCCCGAAGTTCGTCCCCAAAGTGGATCTGCAGGCCGATTACAACACAGCTAAGGTGAGAGACAGCTCTTAGGTGGTGTGTGTCTGTGTGTGTGTGTGTGTGTGTGTGTGAGAGGCGTAGGTATGGGGCCCAACCCTGCTCACCTGTCTGACCCTGCTCACCTGTCTGTTTCAGGGGGTGCTGGGTGCTGGGTACCAGGCCCTGTGGCTGGCGAGGATCCTGCAGAACGGACAGGAGTTAATGCTTCGGGGGCTGCACTGGGTTGTGTGAGTACCTGGCGGTCAGGAGAGGTGGTGGGGCCGGCTGTCAGCACCCGGGGGGCCGAGCCTGCCTGCACAGTGCCCTGTGTGCCCTGCACTGGGCCGCGCTGACTCAGACCCCGTCCATCAGGGAGGTGCTGCAGACCACGTCCCGGCGGACGCTGGAGGTCACCAGGACAGCCCTCCTCTTCCTCAGCAGCAGCCTGGGCACTGAGAGGTGAGTGTCCCGCCCGCCCGGGCCAGCTGGAGTCCCAGCTTATTCCTCACCCCTGCAGTGCCTCTGGCCCTCCCTCTCCCGGAGCTCCCCCTCCCTGCCCTGCTAGACTACTTTGGATGCTCTCTCTTACCTTGGCTCTCAACCCCACCCCCACCCCCACCACCCACCTCACCAAAGGACTGCCCAGCCCAGGCCCAGGTCCTCACCTGGGCCACCATGGAACCCATGGGGGCGCTGTTTCTACAAGGACCACGACGGCCGCCTGGCCACAAGAAAGAGCTTTTCGCCAGTGGCTCACGCCTCTAATCCTAGCTGCTCAGATCTGAGGATGGGGGTTCAAAGCCAATGGGGACAGGGAAGTCTGTGGGACTCTTTATCTTTAATGAACCACAAAAAGCCGGAAAGGGAGCTGTGGCTCAAGTGGTACAGCGCTGGTCTTGAGCGCAAAAGCTCTGGGACTGCCTAGGGAGGTGAGGAGGAAGGAGGAAGAATTGACAGGGGTGGAGTCCCTGTCATGCTGAAGATGTCCTCCGTCTGGGGCACATTCCAGAACATGGGAGGGGCTAGCCAGAAGCTGGGGAAGGCACGGGAGAGGTGAGGAGCCAGCCGTGCAGGCTTGAGAGGTTGAGAGGTGGGGTGGAGGGGGATGCGCGTGTGGGAAGGTCTCTGCGGGGACAGAAGGAGAGGAGCTTGCTGGCAATGGTTGCTTGGTTTGCTGCAGTCACAATGGCGAATGTACGGGAGTAAAGTGACAGAAGGAGCCAGGTAGGTCAACATGGAGAGGAGGAAGCCAGGTGGGGGGGGGGGGAAGGTCATGCAGAATGCAGTTAGAAAGAGGTTAGGCCCCCATCAAGAGACCATTGGAGAGCCATGGAAGCTTCTTGATGTAGGAGAGAAAGGTTTGGGAGGCTGTCTGCACCTCTCCCTAGCCTAACTGGCTGTGGCGAGGTCTGTAGAGCCTTGCTCTGGCCTGTGTCAGCCCCCTGCCCTGGAGGAAGCTGGAGAACAGAAAGGGCCAGCACAGGAAGCCTGGGTGTGAGCTCCTAACCAGGCCCGATCCTCCCTACCCGGGCCTCCGGGTCCCCATTTTCTCTTCTTTTTTTTGGGGGGGGGTCTGGTCGTGGGGCCTGAACTCTGGGCCTGGGCGCTGTCCCTAAGCTCTGCATCTCAAGGCTAGCACTCTACCACTTAAGCCACAGTGCCACTTCTGACTTTTTGTGTTTATGTGGTGCTGGGGAATCAAACCCAGGGCCTCATGCATGCAAGGCAAGCGCTCTACCACTGAGCCACCCTCCCAGCCCCTCTTTTTTTTTCTTTCTTCTATTTTTTTCTCACTTGGCGTTTTCTTTTTCCTTTTCCTTTTTTGAATTGTTATTATGAAGGTGATATACGAAGGGGTCAGATACATTTCTTTTTGGATAATGTTGTCCCTTCTCTCGCTCTCTCCCACTTTTTCCTTCCCATCCCCTTCCCACCACAGTTCATGTTCAACACAGTATCCAGTGAGCACCACTGCTGCATGTGTTCACCCTTTGTCCCTCCATTTCTGTGTTCCTCTTACCCTCCCAAAGACAAATAAATGAACAAACAAGACAAAAAAAAAAGAAAAGGAAAATGGCAACAAAGAAAACCGCTTCCGGTTTCCATTTGCTGGAGTTCATGTCAATAAATAGCTTTTAAATGATCAGAAAAAAAAAACTGGAAGTGGCGCTGTGGCTCAAGTGGTAGAGCGCTAGCCTTGAGCTGAAAAGCTGAGGGACAGTGCCCAGGCCCAGAGTTCAGGCCCCACGACCGGACCTAAATAAATAAATAAATGATCAGAGACCCACAGGCCTCTCCTGGCCTCACTGTGTGTGAATGCCTACAGTCCTGTACAACATGTCCCCATTTTCAAAATGGTCACAGCGGCTTCTGGAAGCCGCTGCTCCTCCCACTGAAGGGGACTGGAGGCCTGTCAATGAGCAGAATGTCACTTGGCATGAAGTGACCCACGTCCCACAGCTCCCTAGCCATCAGGAATCCCAAGGCTTATAGTCATGTAAATGCGCATGTGTTTGGTGTTGGGGTTCCCCGGGATCCTTGTGCACATCTTATTAGGTAGCAGAATGGAGAAGTAGCTCCCCATTCTGTCCATGGCCAGAAGAGATGGGGCAATGGACCATGGCCATGCAGGTGGCAAATGTGCCCAACAGGACTAGGACTCAACCCAGCTCCCCTGCATGCCTTGGGCCTGCATCAACCTCTTCTGCTTTCAAGCACTAAACCCACTGTGCACTTTGTAGTCGCTCAGCGATCATGTAGAGTAACTACTGGATACGGAGGGCTTTGCCCAGGCTTAGTCCAAGAGAAACCCATGAGTGAAGTTGACAGCATCCTTTCTCCCCTCCCCAACCCTCCCCTCCTCTTCCCTTCCCTTCCTTTCCCTTCCCCCTTCCCCCATCTCTTTGTCAGTACTAGGGCTCGAACTCCAGTTCTCACACTCTCCAGTTTTTGGTTCAAGGCTGGCACTCTACCACCTGAGCTCTGCCTCCAGTCTGAGTTTTTGGTAGTTAATTAGAGACACAGACTGGTTATGAACCTCAGTTCTCAGATCTCAGCCTCCTGTGTAGCTAGGATTACAGGTGTGAGCCGCAGGTACTGGTTCATCCAGCTCTTCTTGAAGATTCCAGGTGATGCCAAAGTCTTCCTGCTCATCAACTCTTTTCTCCCATCCCCCTCCATTCCCCAGACAAAATATAGGATTCTTTTTTAGGGTGCTATTGTTATCTTAAGGGTATATGCAGATGGTTGAAAGTTAGAAGATTCAGATAAGCAAGCATAAGAAATGTCATGACTTTGGTGTGTCGGGCCTTGGTTGAAGTTGATTTCTGTGTTTCAAACACTAAACTTTCCAGATCCCCTGGAGGCAAGGAGTCTTCCCCTGGATGCCATGTGGGGCACCCTGTCTCCCTCCTCACTTGCCTTCCTGGATCCCCCAAAGTAACCTCTTTCCTCTCTTGAGGTTCAGCAGCACAGCTGATATGCCTGAGATACAGGAACTGAAGGCGGCAGCCGAGCTAAGGGCCAGGCTGCGGACTGTGAGTGAGCTGGGAGGATGGGGGGGGGGAGATGGGGGGGTTAATCGGGCCAAGTGGAGGAGGGGCACCGCCCTTACTGAACCCCCCTCCACTCCCACCCAAGATCTGCCTTTTTCTCCACACAGTTGGCTGAGGTCCTCTCCAGATGTTGCCAAAATATCTCAGAGACCCAGATGAGCCTGAACAACCTGCGGCGGGAACTGGTGAAGAGCCGGGATCAGGTACATGGAGACAGAAGGTCTGTGGGATTTTCCTACCTGGTCGGATGAGGGGTGGGAGGTGTGCAGACAGAAAGATCCAGAAGCCTTTTCAGCAGTCAGCTGAATTCTCCCTCCTCAAAAGGGGCTAGGGTAATTGGGGGGGGGGCAGGAGGGACAGGAATGAGCTAGACCCTCCCCTGAGACCAGCCAGAAGGACCAAAGGATCTAGCACCCAGTACCACCACCATCACCACAGGCCTGGGAGCTTGGAGAACCAGGTAGAGAGCTGACTCACAGGGGCAGTGGTCCAGCGGGAAACAGTTCCGCTGCCTGTGTCTGATCCTTGGACAGCAATGCGCTGAATTTCCCAAACCACCACCATCACGCCGCTGTGGTCACCGGGTATAGCTGAGGAAGCTCACTCAAGCAGGTTCATTTTCCCTGAGCCACCCACAGCTCTGACGAAGGACAAGGGCATCTTGGCCCACCTCCCAGCCTGGGTTTTGACCTATCACAGGCAAGGACCTGCAGCCTTAAAAGAAAAACCTGAACTCCCCCTTCACCACCCTACCCAGACTCCCGCCCCCCATCTGCGGTGCCCGGCTCCGTGGTCTGCCTGGCCCCAGTGGAGGGCAGGGGTGGGCACCACAATCAGTCTCCACGCACTGAGTCCCCGTGTCCTCAATCCTGAGTTAAAGAGCTCTGAAAAAGTGAGTTTTCCTACGCTGTTGTGGTCACAAAACTGTTGGTTTGAAGGCGTGAATGCATCTGACTACACGGTGTTCTACCTCACACTGTGGGTGCACTGAGTGATCTTTCTGGACCAACACACCAGGCCTTGAGCCTGCTGGATGAAGCCTGTGCGTGCGGGCCCTTCCAGCCACCCCAGCCTTCACCCGTGTGTTCTCTGAAGGACAGACTCCATCTTGTCCTGAGGAAAAGCTTGTGCTCTGTCCACGTCCACAGCAGATGTGGGGTGGCCTGGAGACATCTGGGGAGGAAGGAAAGGAGAAGGAAGAGGCAATAAAGGCCCCAAACTCCATCCAGAAGGTCCTTGAGCAGTCCCTGCCCTAGGCCCCTGCTTCTACGGAGGACTGAGGACCAGTGGTTCATTCGTGCTTTATCCAGGATTGTGGATTCATTCTTCATGTTGCTTCTATGTGCCAGGCATTGGGAGACAGACTCGGCTGCCCTGGCAAGAGACTGCTCTATCCCTACTGCCTCTGTCAGTCTCTTAGGTTCTAGTGTCTTCTAATACCCAAGGGCTATTTCTTGCTTGGTTTCTCTATCTCATGGTGTGTGTGTGTGTGTGTGAGAGAGAGAGAGAGAGAGGAGAGAGAGAGAGGATGGTGCTGATGGCTCATGCCTATCATCCTAGCTACTCAGGAGGCTGAGACCTGAGATCATGGTTCAAAGCCAGCCTAATTAAGCAGCAAAATGCCAAATGGGATGTGTGACTCAAGTCGTAGAGTGCCAGCCATGAGCCAATAAAGCTAAGCAAAAGCCAAGGGCCCTGAGTTCAAGCCCTAGTACTGGCCTAACAACAACAAAAATGACAAACAGAGACAATGAACTTGAGAACCAATTGGCTGAATCCCCCCAAGGTACTGCCAGTCAACTTAGACCATCATCCCAGTCCAGATATCAGCCCCCCAAAGCTGTGGCAGTGCAGTGAGGTCCCTCCTGCAGGGAGCAGCTCTCCTCCCCCCTTCCCTTCTCTCTTTACACCATTCGCTCCTTCCTTCCGCCTGCAGCATCCAGCAGATTCAGTGTTGTCTGGACAAGATGTACCTTGTCTACAAACAGTTCAAGAAATCCAGGATGAGGCCAGGTGAGCCATGGAGAGAGCGAAGGGCTCTGCCTGCTCTCTCCTCCCCTTGGTCCTGCCCCCATCTAATATTGCTTGTTGGATTCCCCTCTCCTCCCTCCACAGTGGATGGGGCTGGTTTAAGGTAGTGTCCCTCACCTGTAGGCCAGAGAAGGCCTTTCTATGGTGTCCATTGTCAAGCCCCAAGGCTGAGATGGCATGGATGGGGAACGCAGGGGCTGGGGCCTCAGTGTGGTGGGAGTGGCTTTGGAAAGGGACCTCCTTTGTGGGGCATAGGATAAAAGGGTTTTTCCTATTCGTTGTGTCTTGGAAGCACTGAGACCGCCAGGTTTTACAGAAAATGGGTGATCAGAGAAACCAATCGCCTTTTAAGTTATTGGGCTACGCAATTTGCCCACATGATTGACTGACACTCATGCGAACTTCCAGGCAAGGGAAGCCCATTCAGAGGCTCAGAGATAGGAACTTGCTTGCCTGGTTGGCTTCCACCATGGGGCAGGATGGTGGTGGATCCCACAGAGGGCTTGGATATGGGCTCAGGGAGCCTGAGGAGCCTTAGTTAAACGGGGGAGCTAATGTACCAGGAGCTGACTCTCTCTCCCCTCCCATGCTGCTGCACTGCCTGTTTATACAGAAAGCCTTGACGTTATTCATTACTGTTATCTGATGTCTTTCTTTCCCTCAGATGATTTGTAAAACACTGTCTACTAGAAATACAGTGCTAGCCAAATAGGTGATTTTGCTTTTTCATAGCCAAGCTGAAAAGTAGGAGGCAACAGGTGGAATTAATTTTAATGGGTCTCACTCACCTCAGGATATCCTAGATGTCATTTCAGCACATAATCAATAGAAACAAAATCACTAAGGGGCTATTTTGTGCTCTCTTTTTTTGTGTGTGCTGAGTCTTCAAAGCCTCGTGTGTACCCTGGCACTGATGGCCTTTCTTTTTTGGGGAGCTGAATGTTTTAACAGAGCGAGGTGTGACCTTAGCGAAGCAGTAAAGCATAGTGCAGACGTTATACTGCTTCAGTTTTAGAGTTAAGAGTCAAAATGGGTTCATTCAAACAAAATCCCAGGTCCTTGGGGACGGCATGGCAGATGCGCCATAGCTGTCTGTCTGTCTGTCTGTGGTGGCTGCTCCAGGAGACATGGAGGCGACTGAAGATAATCCCCGCCCTTCAGAAACTTCAGTCTGATCTCTGAAGCAGGCTTGGGAGGGACCACAAGAAGGAACTGCCTCCCATCTGAGGAAAACTCTGGGGTTGGGATGGGGGGAGTACAGCCAGGCTGGCCTTATACACAGTGGCTGCCTTTGCTGGGACTTCAGGAAACCGTCAGAGGCTGCCATTTTCCTATCAACACCGCCTGGTGCTAGACACTGCTCTAAAGACTCAGCTCTTCACTTATTGAATCCTCACAAGATAGATGAGAAAACGGAGACAGAAAGATTAAGTAGCTTGAGCACTCTCAGTCCAAATGCTCTGTGTGTGTGTGTGTGTGTGTGTGTGTGTGTGTGTTTCAATACTAGGCCTCCTGCTCTCACTTGGCTTTTTGCTCAAAGCTGGTGCTCTACCACTTGAGCCACACTACATCCTGCTTTTTGCTGGCTAATTGAAGTTAGGAGTCTTAGGGACTTTTCTTCCTTTTAACTGCTAAGCCCCTGGAGTGTTGAAAGACTCCATTTGGAAGCATGCTTGATACTTTGCAGGGCACAGTCTTAGGACCCACACAGGAATAGTGTGTGTCCATATACTTGATGGATGAGCCAACAGGCTCCAAGAAGCCTCATATCTTGCCTGCAGTGCCTAATGATAGGAGACAGGGCTGGGACTTGAATGTCACAAGTGCAGGACTTCGCTCAGCTGACTGAGTGCTGGTTCAGGAAGAGGATCCTGCTACCAGGGGAGTGGAATGGGAAGACAGAAGCCAACTTCTCTTTGGGCTTGCCACCATCCAGGAAGCCCATTCGCTCCATGCCCAGCAGGGGGCAGCATCTCCCCAGCATCTGAGCATTTAAGGCCCCTAGGAAGTAGCCAAAGCAGCAAGGCTTCAGCCCCTCAGAAGGTTGGTCTGGCAAAGGTGGTCTTTCTGGCAGGAGTGGCTGGGCAGAGAGGGAGAGAGAGGTTCCTTTGGTTCCCCTGGTTCATTGTTGCAGAATCTATTCGGGAATGATCACTGGGCACTGGAGAGGGCCTCCTCTCCTCTGCCATTCCTCACCGTACTCCCTGACTGCATGTTCGCCTTCCTCTGGGGAAGTTATTTGGCCGTAATAATCATGTTGTAAGAAGTAGTGAGAAGTGACTTGGGCGTTCTACTTGATCTTCTCTTGGCTTCACTGGGCAGCAGGACCCAGGCTGGGCCGTCTTCATCTATGTAAACCACCCCTGTGGCCCTCTGTTTTGTTGATGTCATCATTCCCATCTGTTTCCTGCAGGCCTGGGCTACAACGAGGAACAGATCCACAAGCTGGATAAGTGAGTGGCGGATGGCTGGAGGGTGGGTGTCACACCGGGGGCCCAGCCAGCCTTTGGCTACACGGAAAATGGTGGAGGGTTCTGACCGGAGGGCGTGGCTGGGCGACAGAGGGGTGCTTGTATCCAGGGCTGGTTATCTGGGGCCAGGGAGGGACCCTGCACCGCTGAGTCAGCAGGAGGCGTCTCAGATGCGATCTTGACGTAACCAGACTGTTCTGGCACAGGCTTGGTTGTTTGTAGGATTTTTCCCTAATTGCCCTCGCTGCTTGCCTCCTTTCCTCCTGCTCTCACTCCGCCTGCACCTACCTTTGTCCTTCCCATGGCTTCTGTTTCCTGACATTTCATCTCCCAGGATACCCTTCCCGATCCCATGGTCACGTGGAGACTCTCCCTGTTCTCCACCTACCCCTGAACACGCATGCGCACACCTTTCCATAACCACAGGTCTTTCCCTTCTCCCTGCTGACTCAGCTGGAGGGAGGGTGTGTGTTCCCTGAGGACCACCATCTTCATGCCTAACTGGCCTCTGTCTCCATGATTTGCGTGTGTGACCTTCGTCTCCTCCTTCTCTTAGAGACATGCCCCTGCTGCAAGGCCCGGCCCCGGCGCTTGTGGCAGGCGATGGTGGAGAAGCTGGTTTGCGTACAGGTAGTTCTGGCTGCTCATCCGTGGGCCCTGGGGATCTCTGTGGTTGCAGGGTGAACTTCAGTCATTTGGCCAAGAGGCTCCTGCAGGTGTTCCAGGAGGACTGTGTGCAGACGTATCAGGCGTCCCTGGTCACACACGGCAAGTGGATGAGGTAACAGTTGGCCCTTTCTCCTGAGCTCTGTTTCCCCCTCTCCACCCCCCCACCCCCACCCAGAGCATGACCTCAGTGGACCCTAGGCTCTGCAGAAAATGGCAGAACTAGCACAGGAAGACATGAGCAAATGCATGATTTCTTTATTCTTTCTTTTTTGCCAGTCCTGGGGCTTGAACTCAGGGCCTGTGGGCACTGTCCCTGAGCTTCTTTTGCTCAAGGCTAGCACTCTACCACGTGAGCCATACTACTACTTCTGGCTTTCTCTGTGTATGTGCAACTGAGGAATCAAACCCAGGGCTTCATGCATGCTAGGCAAGCACTCTACCACCGAGCCACCTTCCCAGCCCAAATGTGTGATTTCAAGTACCTGGGTGGACAGAGCTATTGCTGGGTGCTACCTACAAATTTGATCCTTAGTCTCACAGTATTTCTACCCAGGAGACGCTAGCACCTCGTTTTATAGGTCAGGAAACTGAGGCTCTGCGATATTGTCTCTTCTCAGTCAGTACTAAGTGCTAAGGGCACTTGGCTAAGTATGCCTGTAAAAGCTGGGTTTCTCCTGCTGTGCTGGTGGCTGGGTGGGACCCATACCTAGTTGAGGTATGCCAGGTGCCTGGAGGACGTGAGCTTCTGAGTAGCTCATGAGCTTCTGAGTGGGCATGGAAGCAGAGGCAAGCAGTGTCCACTGACAATTCAAGCTCACAGCTTTCCCTACTGGAGTTTGGGGGTCCGTTCTCAGGCAAGAAGAAAGGACACTTGGCCATTTGCTGTGTGGCCTGTGGCTTGCCATGGGGCTGAGACCTAGGCACCACCCACTGCCATTCGATTACCAGTGCCCAGGTCCTACCCTAGTCCTGATCTAAAGGATCTTGGTAGGTCTTAGATATTAGTGTTTCACACACGCCTTCTCTCCGGGTGATCCTAATGTATAATCAGGATTGAGAACCAACTATTGGTTTAATGGCTCTGGGGCTCAGTTTTCACACTGTATAAACAGGAAAAGTAGAGAAGAGAATAAACAAAATGCTTTGAGCCCTGATGCGCTCCGGACATCAGGGAGCATGGACATTGCCCATGAAGTGCCCCAGCACGGGCTGCCATCGGCCTTTCTGGAGCCCTGCCCAGCTGTGAGCTCACGACCCACGGCTGTGACCGGCCCTTCCCTGTGCCACCAGAGTTCTCATGGTGGTTCTGTTGAAACCCCTCGGGCGGCTGCCACAAGCGTCCATCTGCAGTAGGACAGTGGGCCAATGAGAATGAAGCCACACCCTGAGAGGCAGAGGTGGTGTGGGGAAAGAGGCCTGGGACCCATGGCTGCCTACGTGGAGACCTGAAGGCAGCTAGCGGGCCTCAGGAGGCACACGCTGAGCCCGCCGCCTCTCACTATCCTCCTTGACCTGCTGTCTCCAGGGAGGTGCATAAGACCAGGAACCACCTGCGTCTGCTGGGCTGTTCTGTGGCCGCCTGTAATACAGAAGCCCAGGGAGCCCAGGAGAACCTGAGCAAGGTACCCGATCATCATGGGCACTCGAAGCCCGGGGCGGGGCAGGTGGGAGGGGGGGCGTGGACTCACATCACTCCCTGCCCTGGCCAAGTCCAAGTACTCTGGTGTGGATTGGAGCTCTTGACCCACAAATGTGCCCTCAGATGCCAACTAAAGAGTACTGGACAGCATTCCCAGTGACCGCCAATTGAAGGTCACCTCAAGGGCAGTTTCTGGGATGCTAGGACATCTTCCTCAAGGTCCTGTGCAGCCTGGAATCCCCAAGACCACTTCTGAAGGTCAACATGAACTCTACTTAGCTTTCAGATCTGCCCTGAGACCAACACAGGCTGCTCTGAGCTTGAACTGAACTGGGGGGCGGGTGGGGGGCAGGGGGGGCTGCTGTTCCCCAGAGACAGCCATGTGCTTCCTTCTCACCTCCAGAAAGCGGCACGTGCAGCTCCCTGAACTGGGAGACCAGCTAGGGGTTGCTGTACCCCTTCTTTGCAACTCCTGGATATTATATCATGTCATGAGAGGCTTAGGCTAGACACAACAGTGAACTTGGCAGGCTGGATCAAAAGTGCAAACAGATGAAGGAGAGCAGTTTACCAGCTTGTAGATGGACAATCCATGCTGGGAACTCCAAAGATACAGACTGTTGATTTTGTACCAGTACTAGGGCTTGAACTCAGGGCCTACACACTGTCCCTTAGCTTTTTTTTTCCTCTCAAGGCTGGCACTCTATCACTTAAGCCACAGCTCCACTAATGGCTTTTTGGTGGTTAGGTGGAGATATGAGTCTCCCAGACTTTCCTGCCTAAGCAGGCTTGAGCCATGAGCCTGAAATCTCAGCCTCCTGAGTAGCTAGGAATACAGGAGTGAGCCACCCTGCCCAGCAGTTGGGGCAGTATTGTTATCCTGTTCTTTCCTTCCCCCAGCATGTCCCTGACCCAGCCACATATAGTTGCCCTGTCCCTTCTGACCAATGCATGGCTTCCCTTCAGATACTTGACCAGCTGTCTTACCAGCTCCTTCAGGACACAGCAAAGGGGGCTCAGGCCTCACCACCCCCCATGGTCCCTCCTCCCAGCCCTGCTCCAGAGGACCTGATTCTCCAGTAAGTGTTGGAGGTGAGGGTGGAGGGGGGGAGGGTGGAGAGGTGTCCTTGTGCATTATGCCAGGCCTAGCATTCTTGCCGGTGGGGCTCTAGAGAAGGGATCTATCTGGGTGATGTGACTTCAGACTCACCACCTCTTACCTCTCCTTGGACAGCATGCAGGAGCTCCGTGAGGAGATGAAGCTGCTGGCCTTTGACCTCCAGGACAACAACCGCATCATTGAACGGTAAGGAGCAGCTGCTGGGGGCTCTGTAGGACCCAGGACACCTGGCAGTTTTCCAATTAGCCCATGAGGCCTGAGGCCTTGCCCCGCCCTCCCCCCCCCCCCAGTGGCTTGCTTACAGTCTAATGAGGACCTCAGTGTCATCAGGGAGACAAGAACTTAGAACTTGGAGGGAGGGGCTGGCGCCCGGGCCCAGCCCTGGGGAGGAAGGATGACCAGGAGTGGAGTTGGTGGTTGGTCCCCAGAGAATGTATGGGAGGGTCACTGACCAGCATCTCTTCCGGCCCCATTCCCTCAGGAGGAAGTGCCCTTAAGCACCCATAGAGGGAGATTTAAAGTTTCTTGGAGAGACTCCCAAATCCGTCCTCTGAGGCAGGAAGTTCCGATTTTAGTGCCAACATAAATTTTTCTTGCTGTGAGATGTCATCTATTTACAAAATAGCTCAAAAGTTTATTTTAGAGAGTTTTGTCTTCCTTCCTCAGACTTGTAGCCAATGAGTCCAATAGATCGATCTGCACTAACACCCTAACCTTGTCATTCATTAAAGTCACAAAGGGGAGCCCCTCTAAGTGTGGGTACCTGGGTCTTGCTCCAGAGGCTCTGGGTGCAGCCTGGATTTCAGGGGAGGGAGGTCTTGCAATTCAGACAGGCAGACAGAAATGAGGACCAGAAAGTTCTGGTTGGAACAAGTGCCTTGGATTTGAATGGCCCCTGAGCCTCCTTGGTGCTGAGCCCTGAAGTGTGGCCTGTGTGCTTTTCTAGCAGGTGTGTGGAACTCACCTCTACTTTTTGTTACAGGTTAAGTAGAGACGCATCAGCACCCGATGTCTGAGCCCTGTGGGGCACACAAGGCATCCAGGAGCATTAGAGTCATTCGTTCACATTGCTCTCCTGCACTGAAGGACCCAACCCAGGGTGATTAGGTGCCATCTCATCAGCCTACCTCCGTCCTGGTCACCATCCAGGAAATGTTCCCAGCATTACTTGCCATTGCCTGTCCTCCTGGGAAGCAACACGGCTGGACAGGGGTCTCTGGGCATCTCTGTTGGACCCCACAGGAGGCAGCCTAGCAGCCACTGCTTTGTCTGGCCTGCCTATCTTATCCAGGCCTGCAGGGATGAACTAACTGGTTTGTGGGGAGAAGGGGCTCCAACAGGCTTGCTGTCCCACGCCCTCTGCCCTTCCCAGGGACAAGGAGAAGCCTTCTGGGGCCTCCCTGGGGTGCTGGGTCATGCCAGTTCATCTCAATCTTCCTCTCTCTTAAAAGTTTCATATTGCACCAGGCACCAGGCGCCTGTAATCCTAGCTACTCAGGAGGCTGAGATATGAGGATCGTGGTTCAAAGCCAGCCCAGGCAGGAAAGTCCATGAGACTCTTATCTCCAATAAACCACTAGAAAACCAGAAGTGGAGCTGTGGCTCAAGTGAAAGAGCACTCACCTTGAGCTGAAGAGTGCAGGGACAGCGCCCAAGTCCAGAGTTCAAGCCCCACGAGGGAGAGAAAAAAACAAGAGTTTCATATTGGGTGTAGCCCCACCCCTTTCTTGTGTTTCCAGAGGGTCAATACACTTGGAGCAGCAAAGTTGTGCCTCTGCTCCTGGTCTGGATGCATCTGAAGTTGGGAAATGAAGTCGTTGAGGCCACATGCCAGGGCCTTAGGAACCCTTCCTTTGCCCTGTCTCCCTGGGGCACCACGTGGTCCTGAGATGTACAGTCAGCATTAATGGGCAGCTAGGCCAACAGGCCCAGGCCTGCAGGCCCAGTGCCCTGAAGGAGAACAGACCTCTCAAGAAATGGAATAAACATGGCGCCTTTTCTGTTTCCTGTGCCATGCTTGCTGGGCTGTGCCTGAGACAGGAGAGTCGGGGAACGCCCTCTGCTGGCCATGCTTCACAACCTAGCAGGGCTGGGTGGGGATCTCTGAGGAGAAGCATTGGGAAATGGAGTAGTAGAACAGTCATCTCCTGATTCCTGCCTTTCGTTCAATGGCCCTAGTTTTAGAGAAGAGTCTAAGGATGAAGGCCTCTTGCTTGGAGGACTTGCCATTCCTTCCATTCTTTTGCCCCACCCCTCTCTTTTGGGGGAGCTGTGTTGAGTCAGGACCTGGGAGAGAAAGTTTTGTCTCCTTATAACCCCAAACCTACTGCCTAAATACCTGCTGCTTTCCTGGACTATGTCCTCTCTATTTGAGGACCACTCTGGGTCGTTTGAAGTATTTGGTCTAGAAGCTGGAGTGGGCCTGGGTTGTGAAGATCGCTTGCACAGCTACTTTCCCCTTATCCAGAGCTGGAGTAGTCTGTAGTGAAGGAAGAAATGCAGGAGCAGAGCCAGGAAGAACTTGGAAGCAGGGAGGCAACTAACAGTCATGGAGATCTTCCCATCTTCATTGGGAGATTCCCATCCCTGGAGTCCTCCCTCTAATAACCCGACAGGGTCACAAGTAGAGAAGGCCAAGCCCCAGAGGCTAACAGCCACGGTGCTGCTTCTGCGTGGAAAGAGGCTCTCTGTGTGCTCTGAAGTCTTGGGGAGAGCTGCTGATCAGGCCTAAGGGCATCATGTTTGCTATCTGAGCCTCAAGCCCCTGGGGTCTCTTGAGCCCAGAGGTTCAAGTTCTGGGTCTCAGGGCCCAGCGGCTACAGATGTTTCTGGACACTGAAGCATCTCTGGTCTGGTAGGGAATGATGCTCAGGCCAGTGCTTCCGGCTTATCTGTGGCCCAGCAGGGAAGTCCCACCATGGGTTTTCCCTAGCAGCTGTATTTTCTTTGGACTCCATGTGTTTGGTGGAAGCACCAGGGGATACCTGAGAGCCAAATGCAGCTGTTTGGGAAACCATATGATCCAGGCTCTGGTCTCACCATATGATCCAGGCTCTGGTCTCACCATATGATCCAGGCTCTGGTCTCACCAACCATATGATCCAGGCTCTGGTCTCACCATATGATCCAGGCTCTGGTCTCACCATATGATCCAGGCTCTGGTCTCACCAGCAAAGCTTGGGGGAGGGGGTGGGGGTGACGCAGAGGGGCATTCTCAAAGGCTTTGGTTGGCTCTGATGTGGGTGAGCGCTGCTGACATGGGTGCCTGTACCCGTGGGAAACTCCCAACAGCCTCTGGTTCCTCCTCAGAAGGAAGTGAGGAAGTGGACCGATGGATGTCTGTCTTCAGAAGCACCTATCAGATCTCCCAAGTAGCTGAAGATCCCTCAACCTTCTCTCTCTGTTCCCTGCATCCTTAAAGTGAAAGAGGACCTTTCAGCTCATCAATGGGAACTGGGCACTTCCCTGCGCCCGGCCCCACGTGGAGAGCTGGAGCTTCTGAAGGAGCCTGGGCTAGCCCTGAGGAGCTCGCTTCCGGCATGCCAGCAAAATGTCCTCGTTGCCGGTGGTACACAGTTCATGTGTAGTACCAAGTCATCGTCCCAGGGCAGGCTGGGAAAATGATGGAAATGACGCTTGGACCAGGTGACCCCAGGGTGGGATCTTGGTCAGCAGAGAGCGTGGGGGCCCCCGCTCCGTGGGGATGGCAGAAGCACGGGCACGTTCCTTGGCCGTCAGCTCGAGTCAGCGTGGCAGCGAGGGAGGAGCTGGCTTGGAAGTTTCCAGCCATGCTCAGGCTTTGCCTCTGGGAATGGAGTCAAGTCCAAATGGGATTTAAAGATAGCACTCTTCGGGGCCTGTGTGGAGGGTGGGATGATATGGGCAGGAAGAGACTAAGTATTTCCAGCGCCATGTTAGTTCTCGGTGCCCCTCCCCAGGCCCCAGCTCACTGGCTCCCAGGCCCCTCTGCAATGGGGGGCAGAGAAACAAGTGTTGTGGTCTCCGACAGGTTCAGTGAGGGGCTCCCACATCCATCGCAGGGATCTGGGGAGAGCCCCGATACCATCGGTGGCAAGCATCCTCTCAGAACACAGCAGCTGGAGGTTTTTTTAAGGGGTGTGTGTAGGGGAGTGGCTAACGGGAAGGGTGCCAGGCAGCACGCCCCAGCCCCCCTCTCCCAGGCTGGAAGTACAGTCAGCTCTGACAGCCCGCTACCTCCTTCCACACCCTGGGGCTGCCGGGCTGTTTCTCTCCCAGAATCCACTGGTGTTCACATTCAAAGCACAGACTCCAGGGCCCCATGCCCATCTGGAATCAACCCTCCGGGTGGGACCCAAAAACCTGCATGCTGACACATCCTTGGTGACTCTACACAAGCTGGAGTTTGAGCATGCGCAGGCAGAGTTTGTAAGTGTGTGGCTGGCAGGAGTGGCCGCGGGACTAGGTCTCCGCACCCAGCACGACCTGAGGCTGCAGGAGGCCATTTGAAAGGAGTGAGGGATAGCCACCATGGCTCCGGCCCTTCCTCAGGATCCATCATTTCTTCTCAGGATCCATCCTTTCTTCTCTGGGGGAGGGGAGAAGGGTCCTCCATCCAGACTCCCCACTCTCTTGCTGGTACCTGTCCCCCAACAGAGCCTGTCCAACTTCCCTGTCATTTTTTGTAATGGACATTAATTACACAAGAATCTCACACACGCATTTCTACACGTGCGTGGCAACACTCGCTGGAAACACTGGAATCCCTGCTTTTGTCCTTCTCCACTGCACAAAGGATCCAGACTATTAAGGGATGGACTAGAATGACCCAAAGTACTAATCTTTATTTTCCTTGGAAACGCAGAACGACTGGAGCTTTACCCTTCAGCCCTCCCTGGAGAGAGGGAGGGAGGAAGTGAGAGAACAAGAAAGAGGGAGGGAGGGAGGGAGAGATGAGGAGAGGTGGAAAAGAACTGGGTGAAACAGAGAAGAGAGAAGACAGTGCAGAGGAGAGCAACCAGGCAAAGGAAGAGAGAGGGGGCCCTGAGGTGGGGCAGGGATGGCCCATAAGGCCATTTGGGCCACTCTGCTCTTGCTGGTCGGCCCTTGCCCCAGCTACCAGATCGGGCCCAAGCTGGCTTAGCTGCGGAATGTGTCTGTGGCCTGCAGCCTCCCCTCTGGCTGAGGGATAAAAGCTGCTGACAAATCTGATGGAATATCTGAGTTTTTCCAACACAGAGAGAAGACACACACACACACACACACACACACACACATATCAGCTTGGCAGAGTGGCTTGGGATGGAAAATTTTCATACTTAGATGCAGATGGAGAGGGGCTGAGAAGGTGCTGGAAAACAAACCCCCCCCCCCCCCCCCCCCCCAGCCACCCCACACAGCAACACTTCTCAGGAGCTCCCTTTCCATGCTCATCTTGTCACTCTGACCTGCCCCTCTGTCCCCAAGTGCCATCAGTAGCCTATGGAGGGTCCCTCGGGAGCACTGGTGTTTGGCAGCATCTGAAATCCATTCCCCTTGGGGGCGAGGGATGGCACTCAACCCACCTTCACCCTGGCCGTGAGGAACATTTGTACACAGTAAGCAGCACCTTGGAGGGTATGAAAGGTTTCAGACAGAGTTCCCAACCCCTCCTCCTTCTGTCCCTCCCAGAAAGTCTTCAGGCACCTTCCATTCTCCCTAGACTGGGCAACTTATTTTCCATCCCCTGAATGATGAATTCGGTCTGGGTGGCTCTGGGAAGGCACTGTGCAGGTCCTGGAAAGTAGAGCAGATTTCCACAGAAAACTGCAGAAAGATGTTGCTGATTCTTCACATCCCACCTAGGGCTTTAGACACCGCCCCTCTCCCACATCATTTGGGTATGGCAAAAACAAATTCAAGGACCTAAGTGGATTAGAGTCCAGACTGACTACTGTTTGGACCAATCACATAATTCCAAGCCTCAGATTTGGGTGTTTTTATTGTTGTTGTTTTTTCACATCTGTGAACTAGGGATGCTAGCCATTTTATTCTCTACAAGGGACTTTCATGCACACATGGTTGCTGATTCTCCAGCCATGTGTTGTCCTGGTTCTTGTTCACAGTTTGGTATCCCTGAGCCCCACTACACATGATAAATGATACCCACTTCTTTGAGAAGCCCAGCCCTATGTGGAAATATGCTGCCCAAGATGGAAGGAAACAACCATTTCCTTCAAATGAGTCACCCACCAGTGTAGCCCCATTTTCCAAGTGTGATTTGTGAATCATATGGAAGTCTCTCACTGGAAGTGGAGCTAGGGCTTAACTGGTAGAGTGTCAACCACGAGTGAGAAAGCCAAGCAAGAACATGAGGCCCTGAGTTCAAGCCCCAGTACTAGCACCTAAAAGACAGACAGACAGACAGACAGAGATACAGTATCTTACCAAATACAATAGCCAGACACCTGACAGCCTTCTATCCTCTTACTGCACCGTCACCAAAGTACTAAGGGCCTGACATTCACCTTACACCTATGTCTGATTATGCAATTCTCCCACTGAAACAAAAGCATGGATGTATGTTAGAGTCTAGAGCAGCACCCAAAGCATAGCATATACTAGAGAAGTACTTGCTAAAGAAATGGCTCACTGCTCTGTTCTCAAGGATCACAGGCGTCATTAGTGCTGACTGCTGACTATTTTCCAGCTCTCTAACAATTCTGAACACAGGGTGCCCTTGGATAAGGTGAGCCATGATTTGTGACAGCAAGTGACTGGGTTTTTACACGCCAATGTGCGCTCCTTCAGACTTCCCTGAGTTCTTTTTGGCACAGGGACTGGCCACGTTATACATGAAGGCAGCGCCAGCTAAAAGGTTCCTGAGTGACTGGTGGGCAGAAGGTTCCTGTCAACCTGCAGGGACATGCAGTGTAAGAGACAAGTCTTTGCTGTGTAAAAGCACTGAGATTTGGGGCTTACTTGTTACTGTGGCACAACCTAACTTGTGCTGACTGACACAGTAAATCTATGCAGCACGTGTTGTACATATGTCAGCACTCCCAGGGATCCCTAAATACTTTGGGGATTTCAGGCAAAATGTCTCAAAGCAAAACCAAACCAAAAATTTTCTCTTCAAACAAACAAACAAAACTCAAAACTTTCTCCTCAGAGACTCAGGCCATGTCTGTCTTTCACTTTTCTTCCCTTTTTGAGGGTTTGTGGAGGGAGGTTGTAGGAAAGTCTTAAAAACCACTTACCCAACAGGGAAATCAACGTGTATTGGGACCACCTGTGAAGTGACCTCACCTATTAACCACATTCTCAAATTCACTGTTGTAATCTTTGGTCAAAAATAAAAGCAGCAATCCACTCTGCTGGTAATGAGTCACCACTGAAAAGTGAACAGCTCTGAGCCAAGAGGATCCACTAAGAAAGACAAAACTCCCAGAGTTTTTCAGTGGATTCTGCAATCATCCTCTTCCTCCTCCTCTTCCTCCTCCTCCATCCTCCTCCTCCTCCTTTCTTTTTTGCCAGTCCTGGGCTTGAACCCAGGGCCTGGGCATTGTCCCTGAGCTTCTTTTGCTCAAGGCTAGCACTCTACCACTTGAGCCACAGCACCACTTCCAGCTTTTTCTGTTTATGTGGTGCTGAGGAATTGAACCCAGGGCTTCGTACATGCTAGGCAAGCACTCTACCACTAAGCCACATTCCCAGCCCCTATTCTTTTCTTTTTCTCTTTTACATAGTCTCCTTTTGTATAGAGGTGTTACATTTACATAAGTCAGTCTTTTTTGATAATATCACCCCTTTCCTTGCTCTATTCCAGTGCAGTCCTATTCTCATAGCTTGGATGATCAAAGACAGAGCCAAAAAAAAAAAAAATCCATGTCCAGGCTGAATACCAGGGCTTGAACCGGATCTGGGTGCTGTAACTTAGCTTTTTTGTCCGAAGCTGGCTCTCTACTACTTGAGCCACAGCTCCACTTCCAGCCTTTTGGTGATTATTTGGAGATGAGAGTCTCACAAACTTTCCTGCCCAAACTGGCTTCAGTCTGTGATCCACAGATCTCAGCCTCCTGAGTAGCTAGGATTACAGGCATGAGCCACCAGCATCCAGCATTTTTTTTGGTACTTCTTCTCTGTTGAAGGGGAAATGAAGGGTGTGTGTGTGTGTGTGTGTGTGTGTGTGTGTGTGTGTGTGTTATGGGAAGGAATGTTGTTTCCAGGAAGGAGGGAACTAAACTGAGAAAGACGACTCAGTTTAGGGAGGCAACTACCTCCTCTGACCTCAATTCTTTGGCTTAGAGAGATGAGCCTTCAGATAAACTTGATGAACTTTTGGGATTAGTTATATGAAGTCATATTATCTCCATTTTCATCACTGTTCCCATCCCAGAAGCCAAATGTAGGGTCTGGCCCTGCACTACCTCCTCCCCCATTCAGCTCCCCCCCCCCAGAGCTACTGCAGCAAATCAGAGCTGCAGCAAGAAAACAAAACCCAGAACAGACAGTGGACAGCGCTGCATGCCTGATTGCTCCAGACAGCCTCGTCTGTCTCCACGGTCAGTGCTGATGCTTGCCCTCGTGAGCCTCTCTATCCAGAGAAGCTGCCCAGGGGCACTTTTAGACTGGGGGCTGGGAGAGGGACAGATATGAGAGAGGAGGATCACTGGCACTGATTTCCTCAGTGGCATTTCAAAGCTGATCTTCCAGCGGTGTCCTTGTTATCAGGCCTCTTTGCTTCTTGCCACACCAAACTGTCACACATTGCTCAGGCTGGGCCTCTGCCCTGGACCTCACCCAGCACAGATGTGAGTTTCAAACCTTGCCAAGATAGATGGATAACAGAGGGTGGGTGCAAGCAAATATTTATATGTAATACAGGTTTTTGCAATGATGCCGAGAACTGCTTGCAGAAAACTGGGAGAAAGTCACAAAACGAAATTATACTTTTCCTTGCACACATTCGGTGAAAATCACTGAGGAGTCATCTTCGTTGGGATTTTTTTTTGGTCATGTCCATGCGATGTCTGCCAATCCACAAGACCCTTCACTTAGTACCACCTTGGTCCTAGAACAGATTCCAAGGACCAGCAGCATGGACACAAGGGACCTTGTCAAACATGCAGGATCTCAGATCCCAGTGCCAGAAACTCTGAGGACAGAGCCCAGTCCTCTGAGGCTTGACAAGCCCTGCAGGTGACTGGAGAGAGAACGGGATCGGTGGAGGAGGAATGGAGCAGAGGAGACTCAGCTTGCCTCACAGCTCAGCGGCTCCTGCTTTGTGTCCCAGGCTGCTGCTCCCCACTCCCATCTCAGGCCACATTCTCCCCATCCACCCAGGAACTGCTGGTGAGTAAGACCTCGAGGCCTGGAGCTTGGCCTCTGCTACAAATATGGGAAGAAGAAAACTCTGACTACCACCACGACAGGGGAAAGCCTGGAACAGAGCAAGCCGGGAATTCCCTGGCCCTGGACTCCAGAAACTTTAGGAATCCTCTAAAAATTCCCTCCAAGGGGAAAAACAAAAAGCAAAAGTGAGCATTCCACAACCAGACACTAGGGGGAGCCCCATCTCTGGGTTGAGAAGAACCACAAGAGTCTAGAGGGATTTAAACTGTGGGTCCTCCAGGCCTGGCTCCAGAGGACTCAAATCCCCATCCTGAAATCCCAGGTGCTCAGAGCAGTCCTTTACACAAAATAACCATCTTTGAGTCGAACCTATGCGCATCCTGCTTTTCTTTTTCAACCATCCCGGGTTTACTTGTAGCACCCAAGACAAAGTTACTGCTATTCCAGCGGTTGTTACATTGTATTGCTAATGCATAGCAACTTTCTAGCATGTTCTGTACAGACTCAGGTTGTCTTTGTTGTTGTTTGATGGTTCAAACCTGAGATACAGAACCCTCAGTTACCGAAAGGCTAGTCTTAAAGTTGGTTGCTGGTGACTCCTACGGATGAACCAAATCAAATCTGTTTTAAAATGAGCCGTGTGTGATCATTGAGTCGGAGCAGAATCTCCTTCCTCCCACCCCACCTCCCTTCCCAGCCCAATCCACTAGGACTAGAGGGTGCTTAAGATCATTGCCCTGTCCGTGACAGGACATCCTGGCTCAAAGATCCAGAAATCGTACTCACCTGTGTCTTCACTTGAGAGGTGGGGGCTGTCTGCAAAGATGTGGTCAAGACCCACCAGTAGCTGTAAAGAAAATGCCTGCGCCTTTCTTGAAAACTGGGGACTATCAAGATGTTCCCTGCGGGACGCAGGTGGCTCACGCCTGTAATCCTACTACTCAAGAGGCTGAGATCTGAGAATGGAAGTTCAGAGCCAGCACGGACTGGCAAGTCCAGGAGACTCATCTCCAACTAACCAGCAAGGAAAAAAAAAAGCAGGAAGTGGAGCTGTGGCTCAAGTGGTGAAGTGCTATTCTTGAGTGCAAAAGCTAAGGGTCAGTCCCTAGACCCTGAGTTCAAGCCCCAGTACCCGCACACACCGTGGTGACAGCAGAGCCGCACAGCTCGGGACGCAAGCGCCCACAGGTGAACTTCCCACAGCAGGCACAAAGTGGTGCGTTTTGGGGGGAGAAGGCTAGTACTTCCTCCACAACGACTCACGCAGCCAAAGAGAAGGGCACAGGACCACGATCTAGGTACAAACCAGGTATAACCGCCGCGACCCCCCGTTTTCCGGGAAAGAGGAATACCCTACCCGGCAGGGCTGCTGCGGGAGGGGAAATCCAGCCAGAGCGAAAGCCCCACAGTGGGCGGGCGGGCGCGGCTTCCCGCGGCCAGCGTCCGGCCGCGCGCGTCCCTCCGCCTCCGTCACGCGACTCG
>NW_012267251.1:11753968-11761279 GCF_000151885.1 Dipodomys ordii
GGGGCACTGCCCCCTGTGGCTCCAGGGGAAACCCAGCATCAAGACAGGTGATCCCTAGGATGCTCTGCTCCTACCCCACCCCCGCCCCAGCCTGGTACCCTGTAGTGACTGCCCGCCGCCCAGCGTGGGTATGCCATAAGCTCCACAAACACCTCTCTGCTGACAGGTGCGTGTCCCAGCCCCCTTCATGCCAGCGTGCGAGCTCCGCGTTGGAGTTGATGGTCAGCCCACAAGGTCATTCGGTGGCACCTCTGGTTTTAGTTTGTAAGTTCTTGGAAGTGGTAGATGCTGAGGTGATTACTTGACCTCTGTGCGGTACAGGGAGTGGGGGAAATGTCCGCCTGTGGTCCCGGCTGGAACTCCGTTGGCATAGGGAGGAGATGATGCAGCTAGACTTTGGATGGAAACGGACTGTGAGGGCAGGAGAGCCCGAGGTCCCCGGGAGCCTGCGTGTGCCCCCCCCCTCCTGCTTTCCACCTCTGACCCCTTGGGATTCTGCTCCAGGGTTGGGGCTGTGCCCTGCCACCTCCTCGATCTTTTCCTGGGTTCCTGCATCCTCCCTCACATCACGCCCCACCCTGCCCCAGGGTGACCCCTGCAAGGACCCTTCCTCCCCGGTGCCCCTCCAGTTGCCTCCTGAGGCCCGCTCTTCTCAGTCCTGACTGCGAAACACTGGGCACCCAGTGTGGAGATTTTTCTGATCAGAGCCACAACCTTCTTGGCATATATTGTTTTTTCCTCCTGCAATGTGTATTCCTTTAATATGTGTCCCCCACACCTCCTCAAAGCCGTGCATTTGCTGTTGCTACCTTAACAGAGGAGATCCAGAGCCCAGTGCTTATGTAGACACTTTAAATATCCAAAGCACTAAGTGCAGACAATGGCAAGCATCTCTGGGAATGGATTGTGGTTTGCATCTTTCACAAGAGCCCTTCCCCCACATCGGCAGCCCCAGGCTCCTGCGGCAGCGCTGGCCAGCTGCAGCAGCTCCATCCCCAGCCCTTGTCAGGAAAGCCCTACCTTTCCTCTCTGGGCTGTGGGAAATTGAGGGGCTTCGTGTGCCTCCTCCTGCAGCTGGCTGCCGGGAAGGAGAGTTCGGACTCTAAACCAGGGGCAGTGGAAGGGGATGACTGTATTGAAACTGATCCTGATCTTCCTGTCAGGACTCAGTGCAGAAGCCAGGATCAGGTGGCTCCTGCTTGTAAGCCTAGCCACCCAAGAGGCTGAGATCTGAGGATCATGGTCCAAAGACAGCATCACGGGACAGGAAAGGCTGTGAGACTTTTATCTCCACTTAACCACCCCCAAGAAAAACCAGAAGTGGAGCTGTGTCTCAAGTGGTAGAGCCCTTGCCTTGAGCAAAAAGCTAAGGGACAGAACCCTGAGTTCAAGCCACAGTACTAGCACACACAGACACACACCACCTCAGTGCAGGTGCCAGTTAAGAAGGAAAAAGTAAGTTACAGAGGTCCATTTGTGTACAGAAGGCCTGGGAACTGTCTCTGACCTCACAGGAGAATCTAATGCCTCCTGCCCTTAAAAAAGATGCCCACTCTCACTTTTCCAGTGGTCCTGGTGCTTTACTTCACCCCTAACCTAGGAGAGGCTGTGTCCTCACTGGATGGGTCCTATTGTGCTCAACTCCCAGGAAATCTGCGTTCTTGTTTGTATTTAAACTTTTAAGGACATATCAATCGTAGGAAAATTTGCACAGAACTTTATGATTGTTTTTGGTTTGTGGTGATGATGTATGTGTGTGAGCATCTCTATAATGTTCCAGATTAAATCCTCACATTGCATTAGAGTTGTTTCTTTCCCTTGCTGAGGTTATAAAAAAAAATTAGGGACAGAAAAACTAGGTGCAGACAGTATCTAGTACGTTGTGTATGATTAGGAAAGTCCATTTACTACTTTTTTAAAATGGTACTGTGGGTTGAACATGGTATATGTCACACAAGTACTTTATCATTTGAGCTACACCCCCAGCCCTCTCATTTTTATTTGTAATTATAATTCTCACTGTCTTTGCCTAGGTTTACTTGAACTCATATCACCCTAACTCTGCTTCCTGTGTGGCTGGGATTACAGGCATATGCCACTACCCCTGGCTACACAATCCTTTCTTGGGCTACATAGTTAGTTTAATACTAACTAGTGATAGCTGAATACCAGAAAAGAAGCAGAACTGGAATCAAGGGGCTCTAGAGAGGTCTCTGTTTGTTGTTATTAATATTTAACTAAGCGTGAGCTGTGTTGGCTGGAAAAAGTTGAGAAATGCTCTAACGTACAAGTTTGGCTGGCAGGCCATACCCACCAAGAATCCTGGTGTGTGTGTGTGTGTGTGTGTGCGCGCGCGCGTGCGCGTGCGTGCTCCGAGGTTTGAATTCAGGGGTCTGGGCACTGTTCCTGAAATTTTGTATTGAAGGATAGCACTCTACCAGTTGGACCACAGCGTTAGCACTTTCAATTTTTAAGTGGTTAATTGGAAATAAGAATCTCATGAGGGACTGGGAAGGTGGCTCAGTGGTAGAGCACTTGCCTTGCATGCATGAGGCCCTGGGTTCGATTCCTCAGCACCACATAAGCAAAAAGAAAAAGCTGGAAGTGGCGCTGTGGCTCAAGTGGTAGAGTGCTAGCCTTGAGCTGAAGAGCTGAGGGACAGCGCCCAGGCCCAGAGTTCAGGCCCCATGACCGGACTCAAAAAAAAAAAAAGAGTCTCATGAAATTTCTTGCCTGGGCTGGCTTTGACCCATGCTACTCAGATCTCAGCCCCTTGAGAAACTAGGATTACAGATATGAGCCATTGATGCCAGGCTCAAGCACCCTGCTTTTAAATTGAAGGTCTAATTTCAAGGCAGAGTTGATTTATTTTATCTTTATTTTGAAAAGGAAGGACCAAAACCTCATGGGGCTCGGGGAGGAAAGTCCTGGGATGGAGTCCTGCCCACCACCTCGTCTTGTGTGCTGTTGTGCATCTGTTTCTTCTGGTTCTTTGTTTTCAAAAAATGGTGACTCACATCTGTAATCCTAGCTACAGAGGAGCCTGACATCTGAGGATTGAGGTTTGGGCAGAAAAGTCTATGAGACTCTTATCTCCAATTTACTAGGGAAAAAAAGCCAGAATAAAAGCCAGGGGTGGCCTAAGTGGTAGAGCGCCAGCCTTGAGTGAAAAAAGCTAAGGAACAGTGCCCAGGTCCTGTATCAAGCCCTAGAACTAGCATCCAAAAAAAAAAAAAAAAGGTGGGGTTGAGGGGAGAAAAAATTGTCTTGTTAATGTAAGACTTCAGTGGATTTATCCTGAATATGTAAAGTGCTTAGAAGAGGACATGGCAAAATACAATATGAATGTTTAATTCAGCATGAAGGTGACAACTGTCCCCCACCACTCAAGGGCTATATCAGCCTGAGCTGGTGACACTTTTTGAATTATCTCTCCAAGCGGCAGGTGCTGTGTTCCAACTCTGCCGGATTGCTCAGTTGAGGGAGGAGGGGCGGAGGGAAGTGCCCAGCAAGTTTGGGCCCCAGTGTGTCCTGGGAATGGCGTCCTGTTCAGTGTTCACGGGAGGAGGCAGCGGCCTCTGGCTGAGGAGCATCTTCACAGCGCACCAGGGGCTGAGTCTCTTTTGTGACGGGTTCTTTGTGTACCACTCGAACCCAGGAAAGTGCCAGGCATCATTTCAAGAGGTAACAGTCCTGGTGTTTGTACTATCATGGATGACACCGGTCTGTGTAGGAGCTGACACTGAGTGGAGCCACATTGGTCAAGTGGGCTTTGGTTAAAGAAACTTTAAAAGATTGTATTCGCACTATCTGCCCAACTTAAGCTTACCCCTGCTTCAAAGCCTCTGAGTTCTGCTTAATGCTGGGTTTTCTAAGAAGAAAGTTCAGTGCTAATACTGATTTTAGGGAATGAGAGACATCATGCTGGTTAGAGAAGGAACCCTGGGAGGGGATTTGTGCATATATACTGAGGGAGAGAAGCAGGGAAGGGGGGAGCATCCAGGAAAATGGTGCTGTGACACCGGTGTATGTTTGGGGTAGAATGATTATGACGAGGATCCATTTCCAGCCTTGAACCATCAACAGCAAATAACCCAAGAAACTTACCAGCTGCCCTTGGGCTTTGTTCTCACAGATGATCCCTTCTGGGGACCCTTTGTTCTGTGGAAGGCATTTAGAGCTGGCCTTTTACCATTCTTTCCCTTTTTTTGGTGTGTGTATGGCAGCCCTCCTGGGCTAGGGAAACCCAGGTGAACTACCACGCTCAGGCGGAGCGGTGCAGGTGGCCCTTTACGTTGTCAGTAAGTGTCACATCTCTACCACCGCAGTCAGTCTTACTGAAGGGACAGGTATTTGGAACCATGACGTGTTATGATTGGGTTGGAATGGGGGCCCTGGGGCTTCGGGGCCCTGACCTCCCTCTCTAGCTATAGACTTTAATTATGGTGTGAGTGCGGGTGTTTGCGGTGAAGTGTAGCACAATGCTCAGGGTAGCACAATGACTTCCCTATCAAGCCTGGCTAGTGTTCCCCAGGGCTCCTTGGCCAACCTCCCTAGCTCTTGTTGGGTTTCGCCCAACCTTCTACAGGACTGGCACTGCCCATGTGACAGCCTGGCCTGGCCCTATTTGTGGGTTCTGGGGGACACCGGCAATGACTTTCCGGGCAACAGAGGGAGGTCTTCATCACAGGCATCTTGGAAGTGGTTCTTTGCAGTCCCGCTGGCTTCTGTATTTGCCTTGGGCACTTGGAAGGTGTTTGTTTAGTACACAGTGTGGTGCTGGTGTGTGTGGCCTGTGTTTTTCTTGGTTTAGACCCACGTTTGGCTTTGGAAGCTAGGAAAATGAAGCCTGCAGAAATGAATGTTTTGTTGTTAAGGATGGTGGCAATCTCCCATCCTCAGCCCCTCCTCTCGTCTGGGGTCTAATTGGGGTCTTCTTCATGGAAACATGGCCTTTGGGAGGGTGTGTGTGAGGGGACACGGAGATGTTGGACAATGGCATGCTTTCCAGAAGCTGAGCCTCTCCTCCAATCTTCAACACACACACACTCCCCCGTTTTTCCTCCCCTTCCTGCTTCCTGTCTTCTCAAAAGATGAAAAGTGAAAGGATTAAATGTGAGCTTCATTTCCCCCCATTCATCAGAGCATGAAATTTTCTGATTATGGGAGTATGGGGGGCTCGAATCCCAGGTACAGTCAAAAATGATTAATGCCACTTGTCTGCCAGCCTAATTAGACTTGGTAATGAATGTGTGCATGCGCCTGCTGATCCTGCAGAGTTATTAGATGGAAGCAAATTGACATCTCCCCTCAGCACTGAGGGCTCTGCCTGGGATTTCCTCTCTTTTCCATAAGTTTGCTGTTGGGTCAGCCTGTGCCAGGCCTGTCTGGTAGGCCCTGAGTGACCGAAAAACCGCTCCAGCCCTGCCCCCAAAGACCCTACATGCCTGGTGGAGCAAATTCATCCTGTCAGGGAGCCATCTTCTATGTGTGGGTGAAGTATGTGTGGGTCAGTCTCAGGCCGGGCCCAGCCCAGGTCTGAGAATGAATCCAGGAAGAATTCTCTACATGTCACTAGTGCCTTTGCTTTGAGGAGCCCAAGGGTTTCAGGCTTGCTTCATCTTCAGAATAACTCAGGAGGTCAAGTTGCAGGAATGCATCTGCCACGATCGCACCTGCCCAGGACTTACCTGTCCACCTTGGGAGGAGCCGAAGTAAGGTCAGGATCTCTCAGATAGGGATAATTCAAACAGGTCTGCCAACCTTGGAGGCCATCTCCAGCACTCAAGTCATTCCCCACCTGTGGGCCCTGTGCCAGCCCTCCTCTCTCAGAGGGCTGGCATGGCACAGCTATGGGTGGGTCCTGCACCCATGTGCTTGCCCAGAGGGGCTCCCTCTGGCTTTCCACACCCTCCCCTCTCTCTTCAGTTTACCCTGCAGAGGGTATTATTAAGACCAATGAGGAACCTGTAAAGCTGTGTCTGACATCATCAAAAGCCCTTCCTGCTCACATTCCTGGGATGGCAAAGTCTGTCTGGAGAGTGGGTATCTGTGGGTGTCAAAGCATGTGAACACCCATTCCTGCAGCCTCCTCTCCCAGCCCAGATGCTGCGGGTGCTCCCTGCTCACCCTCAGCTTCAGTCTCCCCTCTTGGCCTCTGTTCCTTAGCCACCCACCCTTCCTCAGGGCTGTTCGTGCTCTGCGCTGGCTGGGTCAGGAAGTGCTGGCGGCAGCTGACTGCAAAGGCCAGCCCTGACTGGAGAGATGGTTTTGCATTTAGTCACTTTGGGGTTTTGTATTTTTTTTTTTCCTAAGAGTTTTGGCAGACTTCTCTCCCTGTGTCCAGGCTGAAGCTCAGGGTTGGGAGGGGAGCAGAGCCAGACTTTGGGCTTTAGGGGAAAGAATGAGGAGGCTGAGGTGATGATGTCAGATAAGGCAGAAGGCGCGATCCTTGGAGCCAAGGCCTTGGTGGAATAGATGAGTGCTGGCGAACTCTCATCTTCACGCAAAGACAGAGATGTTTCTCCTTCCTTTCCTATTTTTCCCTATGGTACTCTCTTTTACTATATAAATCTTTGCTGATAATTACAGTACTCCTGTCTCCAGATCAGGGCTCACTTGCCTCACAGCTGGGGATGGGGTAAAGGGGAGGTGTATTTGGTTTCTCTGAGCACCACATGCTGTGCTGAGGAGACATGTCTGGGAGACTCTGAGGCCTGTCCATGCCATGTCATTGGTGGAAGTTGCTGTACATCCACGCTGCCCTCTTCTAGCCTGCTTGTAGTTCCTAAGTAGAGAAAGTACACCAGAGCCGCATCCACAGGGAAATCTATAGGATTTGGGTCTTTTTTCCTCTCTTAAGAGAGGAAAGAGGAGGCACATGGAGTGGCCCCTGGCACAGAGGACATACAGGATGGAGAGTAACTTTTCTTGGCTGAGGGGTCTGCTGAGCCCTGGAAGCTGAAGCAGATCCCAGATTTTCTTTTCCATTCTTGATATTTTGGGGGCTTTAACTCTGGGTCTCTCACTTGGCATCTTTTTCACTCAAGGCAGACACTACCATTTGAGCCACAGTTCCAGCTTTAGATTTTTGCTGGTTAAATGGAGATAAGAGTTTCATAGGCTTTTCTTCTCAGGCTGGCTTCGGACATCGATCCTCACATCTCAGCCTTCTGAGTAGGTAGGATTAGAGTCATGAGCTACCAGCACCTGATTCCAGATTTTCTTTTCTTTTCTATTCCTTCCTTCCTTCCTTCCTTCCTTTCTCCCTCCCTCCCTCCCTCCCTCCCTCCCTCCCTTCCTTTTCTTCTA
>NW_012267251.1:11763390-11795026 GCF_000151885.1 Dipodomys ordii
GGGACAGCGCCCAGGCCCAGAGTTCAATCCCCACGACTGACAAAAAAAAAAAAAAAAGACTAGGATAGGGGATGGAGAATAAACAGGTCTATATTATAGATCTCTGGCTGTACTTCCCGGCAGTGGTATGGGAGAGACGGCACATCTGGAAAAGTCCCCATCTGAACTCTGCATCCTCCCCTAGGGCAGCCTCACCTCCGGGAGCAGGTATCATTGTCTGCTGCCCTGGCTTGCTCACTTGCTCGCTCACTCACTCGGAGGTGGCTGCATTTCCAATCCAAGCAGAAGGGAAGTGGAAGGTTTGGTGTTTTCTGTTGCAATCATTATATGCTTTCTGAAACTGAGGAAAGTATTAACAATGCAGATAGCCTCAGAGATGCCTTGCCATGTAAATGGAACACAGACTCCATCTAGCTGTAACTTGAGACTTGAGAGGAAGGATTGTGTACGCTCTGAGCGAAGGCCTGTCCTGCTGGTGAGTGTTTTTAAAAGCAATCTGTTTTTACATAAATGGGGTGTCTGGAGGTGAGGCTATATCATATCCCCAGCCCTTAAGATGATGAAAGCGGTTGCTTCAAATTCTGTTTTTCCCTTTCTGGACTGCCTTTAGCACGGGGGTGACCGGGTCAGTGCTTGGGCATCAGGGGCAGCAAGAGATGACCACACACATTCTCCTAGACTACACTGTAGGACAAAGTCTACCCACTTTCCGATGGATCAGGGATACTGTAGTGTGTCCCAAAGCCCTGTCTCCAGTCTCTTAGAATTCTTTTCTGTTGGCTTCCCCTATGGCTTAACCTGTTCAAGGAACAGCTCTGGAAGCCAGTGCCAGTGGTTCTTGCCTATGATCCTAGAAACTCAGGAGACTAAGATCTGAGGATCATGATTTGAAGCCAGCCCAGGCAGACAAATCCAAGAGACTCTTTCCAAGTTATCAGCAAAAAGCCAGAAGTAGACAAGTGGGCTCAAATGGTAGAGTGAGCAAGAGTGTGAGGTTGTGAGTACAAACTTCAGCTCTGGAAGTATAGCTGAGTGGTAGAGCATTTACCAAGCATGCACAGGGGTCCGGGTTCCATGCCCAGCACTGATGAAGAGAAAAAGAGAAGAGGGGTCAGCTTATCCAGGAGCCTGGATGTTTTAACATTCCCCAGGCACTCAACGTCCTCTCTCCTCTCTGGGGGCGGAGATGGGAATGCAGCCCTCGCCTGTGCCCCGCCAGGCATAAGTTTTTTGAGTCTCTTGGAGAGCTCAGGTACCAGGGTCAGGGGTGGAGTGGGGCAGAAAATCTAGCCTTCCAGCCCATGCTCAATGGTTCCAAGTACCTGGAATTCTGACCCTTTTCTAGTGCAGAGGCTACTTGGTAAACTATAGGGCCACTCAAGAAGGACCACAGGTGTCCCGATTTTCCTGAGGAAGCATTAGGGAAAAAAGAATTAGTATCTGGGTCTGAGGAAGGGTGGGTCTGAGGAAGGGTGGCATCTTTTGGTGATACTGAAGAGCCCAGAGTCCCATCCATGCTAGGTAAACATTCTATCACTTAGTTACACTTCCAGAACTTTTCATTTTGTTTTTTAAATTTTGAAACAGAATCTTTCCAAGTTTTCATGTTGTCCTCAAATGAGATTCTCCTGCCTCAGCCTCCCTTGTAGCTGAGATTATAGGCACATACCACTATATTTCTGTATTTTGTGTTTACTTTTTACAGTGTTAGGGTTTGAACTCAGGGTCTTATGCTTACCAGACTGGCATGATATTGCTGACCCAGGCTATTGCCCTTGTTTTTCAGAATAGATTTTTTTCTTTTGTCAGTCATGAGGCTTGAACTCAGGGTTTGGGCACTGTCCCTGAGCCCTTTTGCTCAAGTTCAGTGCTCTATCACTTTGAGCCACAGTGCCACTTCTGGTTTTCTGGTGGTTAATTGGAGATGAGAGTCTCACAGACCCTGGGCTGGCTTTGAACTTTGATCCTTTGATCTCAGCCTCCTGAGTAGCTAGGATTACAAGTGTGAGCCACCGGCACCCAGCCAGAATAGACTCTTGATTCCCACCTAGGCCAAGATTTACCTATTTGAGGTTTCCTGTTATTGCTAGGTTACAGGCCCACACCACTCATCCATCTTTCCTCTGGGTAGATGTAAGGCCCTCTACAAGGCAGAATGATCTAGACAGGATTTCTATGAGAAAGGCAGGTGATTGGGGTGCCTTGAAGGATCCTAGTGAACATTTTCTTCTCTTAAGTAAGCCTTCGGATATGGCCTTTGATAGCAGATGACCTTCAGCATTCTCTTTGACCTTGGAGAGGATGATACAAGGAAGACACTGAGCCAGAAGTTGGTGGTTGTATATGCAACACTTTAGTGTGTATCTGAACTTGTGGGTATTGGCGTGTTGGCCTAGCACAAGCTGACCAGGGGCCAAATGTGGGCTTTTTTTTGGCCAGCATGTGAGTCTTTTGCGGCTCATTTCCTCTGGTTAAAGGACATGTCCCTCTTTCACTGGTTGTGGGCAGGTGAGGCTGGGCTCTCTAGGCAGCCTGGCAGTGGGCAAATCTCTAGGGGCCTTCCAGGAGGGAAGGCTGCTGTCTCTGGATGGCAGTACTTTGTCTTGGCCTGGGCAACGAGAACCTGTCCAGGAACTCTTCTGTGAGAGCTCAGCTGCTTCTGGGTCATAATGACTGGACACAGTGAGCACTGTTTTAGAGCAAGAGACAATACTTCTGCTCTTTTCATGAGAGGCTATTCTTTTCTCCTGCTGGTCATGGGATCATATGCTTTCACCAGCCACCTCCTCTCTATCCTGGTGTCTGTCTCAGATAAATGGTCTGACCCCTTCCAAGCCACTCGACCTCCTTCCAGGCCCTCCCCGCTTCGGCTCATCATGGGAGGATGTGAATTAGCCGGGTCTGTCCCTCAGGAGCCCATACAGCTGGTAAAGCATTATTAATCCACCTTCCCCAAAGAAATCCATTAACAAGCTCCTGGGCCAGGCATGTGGTGGGAGGTAACCGATCACTTCTGTCGTCAGGTTAAAACTTTGGAGCCATCGATTTTCAGACTCACAGGCGAGACTGAGACGCGAAGCTCAGGGCAGGCTCTCCAGCAGCCTGTTTGGTTGGGGGCATTTTTATCTTATCAAGCTAAAAGCACCAGGAATAGAACGTTTTCCACTGAGAGAGGAGGAGGGGAAAGGACCTCGGCTGGGAGGAAGGCAGCGTCGGTCAGTCTTTGCTGGTGCTGGAGTCCAGGGCCTGGGTGCTGATCAAGGTCATGTGAAACGTGGAGTCCTTCCTGGAGCCCAGTGACTACTCACTTGGTCCTCACTCCTGATGCCAGGCCTAGAGAAGAGCTATTGATCTGTAGACGGGATGAGCGATGGGCAGGATGAGGAGGCGGCCGCCTGCTTTGGACCGGTCACTGCACGCCTCCAGCGGCTCTTCCGCAGGTTCCCCAAGAGCCGCTCGCTGTCAAAGAAGCTCCAGACCCAGCAGAGGCTCCACAGCCAGGGCTGGCGGGTGCGCGGTAGGTCCTGGCCATTCCAGCTTGGGGGTGCTGGGCTTTCCAGGGCCCACACCCTGGTGGCTTTTGTCATGGAAAAGGAGTGTGGGATCCTTCAGGCAGCCTGGTGCTTAATTCTGGTCCTCTGGACTCTGGAGCTGCCTTGCTGGGTTCTGGTGGAATGGTCCTGTGGGAAGGACGTGGTCAGTTCTGTGGGCAGTGGATTTTAATGATCTTTCTTAAGGTAAGAATTAGGACCACGTGACCGGCACCCTCAGGGTTCCTGAGCTGGTGGAATCCGGTACCTTGAATGGCTGTTTTCCATTCTGCCCATCCTATGGCTCTCAGGGACAGCAGACCTTGCCAAGCCGCGGTGTCAGCCTGCGGAGGACCAGGGAGCAGCTGCAAGGTTTTCTCACCTGCGAGGTCACGTGAGGCTGGCAGGGCCAGAGGCTGCCTCTGGCAAAGACTGCACCCGGGTTTCCTTTCCTAAGCACTAGTTGGATGAGATTGGTTCTTGCTGGGGAAGGATCGTGGGATAGCCCAGGGCGAAGGCACAGATGTAATAACAAGCTCACAGCAAGCTAGAGGATCCCTGGATGGTGCCACATCCTACTCCTCTTTTTTTCCTGAGCCCAACAAAGTCTTGTTGGTGACAGCCTCAGAGCTGGGATTATTCCAGGTACCTACCTGCCTTCTTGCCCGGACTGTTTTCTTCTGCACCATGCTGTCTCTAGCATCGTAGATTTCTGCTGCACTGACTGCAAAAGACTCGAAGTGTTGATGTTTTTAATAGCATTCATTCTGTCCGCAGATCCTGATCTAGTGAGAGTGCCAGGGCTTTTCCTCTGTTTCGCAGATGAGGCAGTTCATAGAAGTAAGGATTCTTGGCAAAGGTCATTGCTGTATGACTGGGCGTAGAACCTTTTGCCACTGGATTCTGCTCACTGCTATGGCCCTGAGTGTCTTCTCTTTGATAGCTGGAGGTCTTTGGAGTGCCTGTGCTTTCCCGAGAGCTCCATACCCCGTCTATCCTGCAGTCGTCTTCATAAATTTAGGAATAGGTAGAGAGCAAGGTGGGTCACAGTGTTCATCATAGGCTAGGACAATAATGAAATGTCATCTCTAGGCTGTTTGAAAAATAGAGTTTATTTTAAAAAATAGAAGAAGGGAGGATCTTGACAATGATAGATAGCTTTTTTTTCTGATGAAGGCTCTGCCTCTTGAGAAGTGGGAATTTTAATTCAAGTAAACTGAATCCTCACATGGAGATAAATGTTGTTTGGCTAGCCTAAATAATTAATCCTCATCAATGGACTATTGCCTGCTGCTGTGACCTTCACTAGGAAGAGAATTGGTTACAGAGTTTCTCTGTTTAAATGAGCACTGGTATTACCCCCGACTCCTCAGAATTATTCAACAGAACGTTTCCTTGCTCCTTTGCTGTTCAGCCCAACGCACTATAGATTTAATAAAATCAATCATCAGGCCGGAGTGACAGCACTGAGTTCGGAGCAGAACCGCACTGCAGTTAGGACGTACCGGCTTATCTTGTGCTGGCATTGGACATTATCAATGGAAGGTGGGGAGGCAGGGAGACAGGATACTCAAGGACGGAGGCCATCAGTGACTTCTGGAATATCTCCACCACCCTTGCAGGATCCCATGAGCACCTGGGGTATAGCATGGAAGAGAAGGGGCATGGAGCCCTGCAGGCTTGAGTGTGGATCCTGAAGTTAGCCACTTCCTAGCTAGTGTCCTTTTCCCCCAGTAGGTTTGGCTTTTCCAAGCATAAAATGGCACAAAGAATCCCAGCCTCAGAGTGGTGTTGGATAGATTAAACATGATAGTGAATATAAACAGTTGTCATGATGCCTGGCACCTCAATGCCTGGCATCTCACAGGTCCTTTCCTGGGTGCTTCTGTTACCGAGTTTGGACACACCCCCAGTGCTGCCATCTGCTCTTTTTGTTGCTGTTGTTGTTTGCACGTGGTCCCAAGGGAGCTGCCTGTGTCTCAGGGGAAGGCACGGGACTTGAAGGTTGCCCAGGCAAAAGTAGAGGAGGGGGAGGCATGAAACCTTTAAACACCTCTGGAAAAATTCCTGTCACTGAATTTACCACACCACATAATTAACAAGCAGAGCTAGATCAGCCCACCGGGCATCATTAGGAGCTAAGCACGCATGTCACCAAGAAGCAAGTCATATATCACTCTAAAAGGCTGTTAAGAGGGTCAGTGAAAAGCAGGCATGGGCCTCTTGCAGCCTTTGGTGGTCCTGGCATTTGATACAGCTACAAGGAAGCTTTGTGTGTGCCTGGCTGCGGACACAATCTGTTGACTTTTATTCTCCCTGAAAAGTCTGCTTCACCTGGTTGGCAGTCAGTACTTTGAATGCCTGCAAGTGACAGCAAAGCAGATGTAGAAAAACCAGTTGGAGGCAGCAGCCTGGCTTTCCCATAAAAGACTGAACCTGTCTGCTCCTGGCCTCCAGTGACCTCCTGGTACTCGGGCTGGGCACCACTCTGCGCATGCACCGGCGTGCACACTTGTGTCTGCACGTCTGAACCAGCTTCCTCTGTTGTCCTGCGGTCTGCATGTGCCCAGGCAGGACTTTTTCTCAAACCGACTGTCTGTATCTTTAGGTTCTGCGGAACACCACCAAAAATGTCTTCCAGGTAACTAGGAGACTGTATTATATTACTTGGTGATCCTTCTCAGAGGTGGCATCTGCTTTAAAATAATATTAAAAAAAAGACAATCGATACAGCCCTTAACCTTCCTTTTCCAGAATGTACCTCACTACTGAAGCCCCTGTTATTACTTCTCAGGCCAGCCCTTGTGTCCTCCCAGGGCCCCCCGGGATGGGTGGAGACGCCCGGGCACAGGACCCTCCACTGCTTTGTCTCTCTTACACCCAGAGCACAGTGACACATGCCTGGGACAGGGAGGCCCCTCCTGAGCAGGCTGAGGCTGACAGCGCCTCTCTCCGCACCTGGCCAGCATTCTACATCATGGCTCCTTACTGTTGCTTCATTTTCTTTAAACCTGTCTACTGTAGTTTAAAATATTTTTTTCTGGAAGTGCTCTATGTGTGCATGTGTATATATATGTGTAAGACAAAGCGGGATATGTCTGTATTAAAGTCTTTCTCTCTGTATATATGAAACCTTTCTTATGCTTCTTTCTATTACACAAAATCTTTGGATGTAGCTGGATATCCTAGCAACAAGCTTGGCGTACGGTTGGTCCTCACTAAAAACATGTATGCATATACAAATGAGAATCTGTTAGGAGCTATGTAGATATGGAAAAAAGGAAGAGAAAACCAAGAAAGAAGGTTTGGTACTCTGAGTTCATGGGTCCTAATGGGTGCACACACCTTGAATTGCCCTATTCCAAAAACATGTTGTAGCTGGGCACTGGTGGCTCATGCCTGTAATCCTAGCTACTCAGGAGGCTGAGATCTGAGGACGACTGTTCAAAGCCAGCCCAGACAAGAAAGTCCATTAGACTCTTATTTCTGATGAACCACCAAAAAATTAAAAAATCAGAAGTGAACTATGGTGGTAGAGCCATAGACTTGAAGAAGCAGCTAAGGGAGAGCATTCAGGCCTTGACTAATTTCAAGCCCTAGGACTGGCAGAAAGAAAGAAAGAGAAAACAAGAGAAAGAAAGAAAGGAAGGAAGGAGGAAAGAAGGAAAGAAAGAAGGAAGGAAAGAAAGAAAGAATTGGTGCTGTGGTTCAAGTGGTAGAGCACTCACCTTGATCTGAAAAGCTGAGGGACAGCGCCCAGCCCAGAGTTCAAGCCCCACAACTAAAAAAAAAAAAGGCAGTTTTTAAGCCAGGCACTGATGGCTCACGCCTGTAATCCTAGCCACTCAGGAGGCTGAGTGGCTGTGATCTGAGGATCACAGTTCAAACCCAGCCTGGGCAGGGAAGTCCGTGAGACTCTTATCTCCAAAAAACCACTAGAAAACCAGAAGTTTTTCTGTGGCTCAAGCGGTAGAGCACTAGCCTTGAGCTGAAGAGCTAAGGGATAACTCCTAAGTCCAGAGTTCCAAGCCCCATGACTGACAAAAAAAGAAAGAGAGAGAGAGAAAGAAAGAAAGAAAGGGGGAAGGAAAGGAAGGAAGGAAGGAAGGAAGGAAGGAAGGAAGGAAGGAAGGAAGGAAGGGAGGGAGGAAGGGAGGGAGGGAGAGAATGGGAGAGAGAGAGAGGGATTGAGGAAGGAAGGAAGGAAGGAAGGAAGGAAGGAAGGAAAAAGAGGGAGAGAAAATGGGGGTAGGGAGGGAGGAGGGAAGGAAAAGTCCTTCAATTCAATCCCCATTTTCACCAAAACATAAAAACATAAAATGAAAACTTTAACTGTAACAAGAGGACCAAATGTGTTTACAAATAGAATTTATTTTGTGTAATTTTTGATACTGAGGATTGAGCCCAGGACATTCTACCACTGAGATACCCTTCTAGTTCTAGAAGTAGAGCTACCTTTAGTGCTACTATTAGCATTATAGTTTTTTAAAAAGATTTAAAACTGTATAAATGTCAGAAGTATAAAAATATAGAAAAATGGAACAGAAGAGCTAGGAAGGGAAGTTGTAGCATTATTCTATCTAGAGGTTAATTACTGCTGTTGGAAGGAGAAGCAGAAATTAATAAAAATGCCTCAACTCTAATTAAGTGTGTTTATAATTTTGTACACACACAAACACACACACACACACACACACACACACACACAGCAGAATGGAGGCATGCCTCCAAGTCCAGAACCTTTAGAGAGCACAGTATCAGGAAACTGGCCATTTGACCTGGGGTCAGGTCGCACTCCTGAGTAGCTGGGCACATGGTGGGCTCTACCTGCCTTCCTCTTGCTTCCTCCATCTCCCTCTGAATGGTTCAGACTTGCCTTCCTCCCTCCCTGCCCTCTGCCCTTTCCCAGCCCACACACACACACACACACACACACACACACACACACACACACACACAGAGTACCTGCCTTCTGCTGATGTTGCCAGCCTGGCACATGTGATTGGGTTGGAGAAAGATGATTAATGGTGCTGCCAAGAGGTGTGCCCGTACCCATCTACCCATGTGCTGCAGGCCTGCCCAGTTGCCCAGCTTCTGCTAGATTGGCTGGTCTATCTGGGAGGGGGGCACAGGGGCATGTCCAGCCTGCCTGGGAATGTGACAAGAGGAACCAGAGTTTCAAGACTTACTTATTTTTGAGGTAGCATCTCATAATGTAGCCAAGGTTGACCTTGTACTCATTATGAAGCCCAGGCTGGTCTGAAACTCACAATTCCCAAGTATTGGAAGTAGGATTAGAGGTGAGTGCCACCAGGCCCAGCCCTGATAATCTGCTTTAATGTCTGTTGAGCAACAACCCAGCAGATCTTTTACCTTTTCCTTCAGTACAGAGAGGCAAGCGGTACATGTTTTCTCTCATATGTGGAAGCTAGATCTAAAATACACTGGGACTTGATAAATTATACAGGAATCTAGGCATTCACTCACAATGAGACCAAAGGAAGCTACTCTCAGGAGCGGAACACAAAGGTGCATGAATGCCTATGTGCATCTGATCACACAGAATAGTATTTATTGAAATGAAACCCAGGAAATGGAAACAAGAGTTTTGTTGTTGTTGTTTTCATTTTCTTTTCTTTTTGTCTTGTTTACATGTCTTGGGGAGGGCAAGGGGAGGCACAAAAATGGAGGGATGAAGGGTAAACAGATGCAGCTGTGGTACTTCCTAGACACTGTTGAAAATGAACTACACAACTTGTGGGTGGGGATGTGAGGGGAAAACTGGGAGAGCAAAGGGAGGGGTGACATTGTTCTCAAAGAAAGGTACTACTTACCTGACTTTTGTAACAGTAACCCCCCCTATACATCACCTTTATAATAACAATCTTTAAAAATGTAAAATCACTTAAGAGTGACCTTGTCAACCCCACCAGCCTTGCCACGAGCAAGCTCCATAGGGAGAGAGCAGGGACTGGGATCTTGGAGTAGTCCTCAGTCACCTTCTTGTGCCTCAGTTTACCCAAGTCCCTAGCACTACCTCACTTCTGTAGCACTTTCCCCCCGTCTAACCTAGGGGACCTCTGTGGTCTGTTCTGCATGGGAACATCAGGTCAAACTTTGAGCAGAATTAGAGGCAACCTCTCTTCCCACAGAGACAGCACCCTGTGCAGCCAGAGTCACACCGTGGCTGTTCCGAGGGGAGGGTCCAGCCATCTCTGACCTCAGAGTTCAAGGTCAGAACTTGGTCTTACTATTGCACTCACCTTTCCTGTTGGCTCCCTGCCTTCCCGGCACTCCGCCTGTCGGTTGGTCTGTCTGTGTATTGATTGTGCTGGAGTTGGGAAGGCGCAGTTGTGTGCCTCCAGGCCCTCTGGGCTAGGGTAGGGTGGGGGTACTTCAATGTTCTCAGAGGTGGTCTAGCTTCTGAAACAAGGAACTACAGTGTATGATCTCTAGAGGGCTGAGCTCAGACCTTTTCCTGGAAACACAAAGACACAGATGTCCTGAGCTGGCTGCCTGACCCAAGTAGGAAGTTTCCACACCCTAGCTGCGGCCTCACTAGGAGGTTAGGCAGCAGTGTGGAAAATGTATAGGTCCTGTTGACTTTGGCTGTGGCCAAAGACCTCCAAGCTCGGCCATCACAGACTTTCACCTTCCCACCACTGGTACAGCCTACTTATCTAGCCCATGCATTGTTCTTCTGAGCACATCCTGGGCAGAGGTTGGAGGGAGGTGTCAGCAGGTAGGAAGAATGTAGACACACAGGAAAGCTGCAGGGTTCTTAATATAGCTGAAGTAGATCTGAAAATCAAGAGTCTCTTGGCTGGCATTATGTGCTGAGTCAACAGAAAACCAAATATCCAAACTCAAGAGTCCTATTGCATTGTAAAAGATACCTACTAGGTGTCAGGTACCACTGCATGCATTACCTATATTTTCTCTAATTTTGGTGACAAGTTGCCAACACAAATGATATTATTGCCTCTATTTGCAGATGAGAAAGTTGAGGCCAAATGATTTCCATCTTTGACTGAGGTGAATTGTCCAGAAAGCTCACACTGTTAAAGGTGGGGCTCAGACTCATGTTCGAATCCTGCCCTAGGATTCTGGAGGCTTGACTGAGTGTTTGTTTGTTTGTTTGTTTTGTTTTTTGGTCAGACATGGGGCCTGAACTCTGGGCCTGGGCGCTGTCCCTCAGCTGTTCAGCTCAAGGCTAGTGCTCTACCACTTGAGCCACAGTGCCACTTCTGGCTTTTTCTGCTTATGTGGTGCTGAGGAATCGAACCAAGGGCCTCAGGCATGCAAGGCAAGCACTCTACCACTGAGCCACTTCCCAACCCTTGGACTGAGTGTTCTAAACCTCACACCTGTACTCAAAGACCTCTACTGATGCCAGGTGGTTGATGTCTGTAATCCTAGATATGCAGGAGGCTGAGATCTGGGGATCATAGTTTGAAGCCAGCCAGGATAGGAAAGTCCCTGACATGCTTATCTCCAGTTAGCAAAAAGCCAGAAGTAGAGCTCTGGCTCAAGTGGTAGAGTGCCAACGTTGAGGGGAAAAGCTAAAAAGGCCCTGATTTTTGAACCCCAGTACTGGCACATACACATATGTATGCACACACACACATGAACCCACATACACACATGACCCCTACTGAACATGTCAGTGTGTTTCGAGGACTTCTGGCTTAAAGCTGATGAGTGGGTGCGCCTGGGTGCCAGTCGGTGAGGCGGCTGGTTCTGGGAGCCCCATGCCCATTCAGCCTGTTTGAGTGGGAGAGACTTTTCTAGTGAAGTTTCCCTGCAAGCTCAGGACAGGAACCTCTGGCTGCTGTCTTGGTAGTTTTGATCCTCTCAGACAGAGTATCCTGGAGGTGGAAGGGTTGTGAATGGAGAATCAGTCTAGAGGAGGTTCTAGCAGCGTCCACATGTGTGTGACTTGGCTTAGCTGGTAGGTGAGCCCCCCACAAGCCTTCTGAGGGACAGATGCATTCACTGTTAGCTGCTAGACAGAGGCAGAAGCACGCCTTGCTCCAAACCCTTCAAGCCTTGCTCTTCCTTCCTCTGTCTGCCTTCCTCTAACCGCCTTTCCTCATGAAGCCCATCCTGGCCTCCGATGTAGAGTAGGGGGACCAAGACCAAGGAGAGGGACCGCTCCAAGGAGCAGGCTATGAAGTGAGGAGGCAGAGCGGCTGAGAACAGCCAAGATGGAGGGATTTCCAAGTCTGACCCCACAGCCTAGTGGCTGGGAGGCTGCCAGTCACTCACTCGATCTTTTCAGGCTCAAAGAGACCAGAGGAGACCCTCGGAGTGGGAACTTAGGAAAACCTGCAGTGGGTGCCTGGTGCTGAGATAGGGAATGCTCACTGGGAGTGAGGCCCCCTCTGAACACTTAGCTGTGAGTGGGCTTCTCCAGCTCTGAATGCCCAGCAGGGCCAAGAGCAAAGGCTGGGGAAGGATTTTATTTGAGAATGCAGCCGTGGAGACTGGAGGAGGCGGTGCAGTAGCAGAGAGAACTACCAGGTCCATTAGAGAGGGCTGGTGGCCCCTAGATCTAAAGGACTGAGAGGGGTTTTCCTGGCCAAGGGGTGCAGCAGGCAAGGCAAGGGTTTGGGCCACAGGAGGTGCAGCAGGCCTGGGGTGGGTTGGGGAGCAGAGGGCAAGGGAGATGCTGTCTGGGTGATACTCTGGGCTGGACCATCTCAGAGGCTGTAATGGAGTGACCCCAATGCAAAAGGGGGGGATCCTCAAAGGAATATTTGAAAAGAGAGCTGGAACAGGCACCTGGCCGAGGGCTACTGCTCTGATTTGTGTCTTTGGCCTTCTTTTGTTTATATTTGGAAGACATGGTCATATTATTAAGCCTAGGCTAGCCACTATTACTCCTTGTGGCCTTAAACTCAAGATTCTCCTACCTCAGGCCCCAGAGTGCTAAGATTCGCAGGTTTGTACCGCAATGCCTGGCTTTACTCATTCTTTTAAAGAACTTTCATAAATTGACATATTACAATGCATTTTTTTCCAGATACCTCTGTGGTAGTTAACTTATGGTTTCAACACTAAAAGCTATTTCTATGCTGGAAAGTAATGGGAGAAAGCTGGTGAGACAATAGATTCCCTACTAGGAGTCTGGTGATGTGTAAAAGAAACCCACAGAGTGGGAAGAGGGACCTGAGCAAAGAACATGATTAACTGAGAACCTTCTGTTCAAGGCTTCCACACAGTTCTGGAAACCAAGAATCCCATACAATCCTTAGTCGATGAACTGGCCATTGTGGTTCCCATTTGGTGGATGCGAAAATGAATGCTTAGAGACATTCAGCAACTTTTCAGTGTCACAAAACTGAGGATCGTGAGAGTGGCCAGCCTTTGCCAACGTTCATTCTCTCTCCATGACACCCTAGTGCAGATCTCTCCATGACACCCTAATCCTAAGAAAGACTGGGAAAGAGCCGGGTACCAGTAGTTCACGCCTGTAATCCTGGCTACTCAGGAGGCTGAGATCTGAGGATTGCGGTTCAAAGCCAGCCTGGGCAAGAAAGTCTGTGAGACTCTTATCTCCAACAAACCACTAGAAAACTGGAAGTGGCGCTGTGGCTCAAGTGGTAGACTGCTAGCCTTGAGCTGAAGAGCTGAGGGACAGCACTCAGGCCCAGAGATCAAGCCCCATGACAGAAAGAAAGGAAGGAAGGAAGGAAGGAAGGAAGGAAGGAAGGAAAGAAGGAAGAATGGGGAAGGAAGTGGGGGCAGGTATGGCTTACTTTCTCCCAGGGATGGAGAATATATGCAGGCTCCTAGATTAAAGTGGTCTGCATTGCCTTGACCTCAGAAGCTGCTTTGTCCACACAGGCTGAAAAGCTAGGAATGATCACAGGGAGGCGATGGGCTTCCCATGTAAGGCTCTGTATCTTGGGGTCTGCCTGTCCTCACCCATGCTTTGGTCAGACCTGGAGGTGGAGAGCATTCTGTTATCTCCATATCTTGCCTGCAACTCCAGCATGAAAGGCCCCAGGATGTCTTATCGATGCAGTGCCTCTGGTTCAGAAAAAAAATAGCCACTCGGGTTACATAGACACTTGGCAGGGTGTACGCATGGCTGGTAAGTGCCTATGTTTGGCAACAGGGACCAGGTAGAATTAACTTTGGCAGCCTTGGGGATTAAAAGAAGGCTCACAGCATCTGCATTTTGAGAAAACAGTCTCCTGGCATGAAGTTCCACCTGACAGGCTTCCTTGCACTGAGGCCCAGTAGAAGGAGCAATGTCGTCTCTAAACAGTTTGTCATGGCCTCTGAGCCCAACTCCTTGTTTGAGATGTGACCTTGGTTGTAAGAGCCAGGAGCAGGGTCCTGTGGGTAGGCAGGTGGCCTTGGCCTCACCCTTGGCCCCCCGATTCTGCCAACTCACTGCTGAGCAATGGAAATGGTGTCCAGGGAGACCTCATCTTTCGGGGCCTAAAGGGCTCTGTGTTCTCCATACAGCTCTGGGTCTGTTAGGGTTGGTCTGAGCTTCCCCTCCGAAAGACACGTGTAAGTACTCTAACCCTCAGTACTGTAGAATGTGACCTTATGTGGAAATAGAGCCATTGCATGTGTAATTAGTTGTGATGAGGTCATACTAGAGTAGAGTAGTCCTCTAATCCCACAGGACCAGTGTTCTTTAGAGACAGCCATGTTAAGGTAGCTACGTAGGGAGCAGGTCTTATGCAGCTACAAGCTGAGGATGACCAAAAGACAGGCAGCAAGCCACTAGAAACCAGAGAGAGGCAAGGGAGGATCCCAAACATAGTTTAAAGACAGCACAGGCCTGCCAACAACTTAATTCAAACTTCCAACTTCCAGAAGTGGGGAGACAACTTCTGTTTGAAGCCACCTGGTTCAGGCCCTTTGCTCTCCCATAGCTCTAGGAAACCAAGGCAGACTGGATATGATGGAGGCCCTTTTCCTGGCTCATGGTTGCTTTCTTGAAGAGGGGCCAGTGCTGTGGGGCCTTCTCATTTTTCCTTACAGTGACTTCAGTTTCCATAGCCCCCTCTTCCAAATTCTGGAAGCACATTTATTCTCTCCAACACAACCCCTTGGGCTAGTCTGAGGATGAAGATGTATAAGAAAGGGCCCCTGGGGAGCTATGTCGCTGGGAAGACAGGATGCACACAGGGAAGACAGCCCAAACATCTGTCCAATTGTGGTGCTAGAATTGGAAGGAAAGGATATCTTAGACAGGGGAAGATGAAATGTCTTCCCTCCCTCCCTCCCTCCCTCCCTCCCTCTCCTCTCTCCCCTCCCTCCCTCCCTCCCTCCCTTCCTGTCTGTGAGTATGCATGCCATATTGGGGCTTGAACTCAGATTCTAGGTGCCATCCCTTAGCTTTTTTACTCAAGGCTAGCACTCTATCACTCGAGCCACAGCTCTACTTCTGGCCTTTAGTGGTTAATTGGTGGTAAGAGTCTCATGAACTTTCCTGCCAAGCTGATTTTGAACTGTGATCCTCTGATCTCGGCCTCCTGAGTAGCTCACATGCCCCTGTGGGGATAATTCTGTTTCACAGATGAGAATGCTGAAGTCAAGAAATGCCAGTTGGCCTTCAGAAACAATCACTAGAGCCTAGGAATAGCACTCCCTGATCTCCAGCTGCCTCTTGGCAGTAAGACCCTGGCCCCAGCTGTTTAGTGATAGTAGACCCCCTGCTTGTCATGGCCCCTGAGATCTGAGACCCTCATAGCCCATCCTTTGTTTCCACTCCATAAAGGCTCCGGCACTTTGAGCCTTTCCCTGTCTATCTTTGGACTGTCAAACTCATTGGTGGTCTTGTCCTGTGAGCAGTCCTTCTGCTTAGTTCCCTGGCTCCCCAGGAGTGCTGCCTTATTTAATCTGTTGCTGCAGGCTAGCACAGATCTTGTGAAAGCCTGGGCTCAGCCTGTGTGGCTCTGTTCTACCCTCTGGTGTCTTGTCCAAGCTGAGAGGCTGTGGAGGACAATGGGATCCCAGGGGTGGGAGCCGGCTGGGCAGCATGGAGATGAGCCACTTGAGGGATGGTGGTCTGTGGGATTTCCCCCTGGGGCTCCTGGGACATGGTTTGGCTTTGGAATGTGGTGTTTCACCCCACGCCCAACACACATCAGCCCTGAAGGCTGCATTTGGAGAGGAGTATGAGGGCTCTGACTTCATCGCTGCCGGCCTGAAAGCTGCAGGCGTGGCATTTCCAGGGACTGGGAAGTACAAAGTCATGGACTCGTGGCTTTGCTACAGCCTGTCATTACTCTGGCTGATGGAAGAAAGTCGTTAGTGCCCACATGTGCTTTTTTCTGAAAATCTGAAAGCCTTCCTCTAGGAGTTTACTGTTCCCAGTTCCATCCAGCTCAGCCAGTATAAAGATCTTTCTGAGGTTTTGGTGCTCTTTCGTGTGTGTGTGTGTGTGTGTGTGTGTGACACGCATGTGTCAGGAGAAGTCAGGTAAGGAGAGTGATCAGATGCACAGACAACAGAATGCCTGTGTCACCATGTGTCACCATGAAAGGTGCTTCAAGAGAAGAGAGAGATTTCTGCTTTCCAAACCCTCTCCTATTTGTACACAGATGGCATTCTTTTTGTCTGTGGAGCCCAGAGGGCTTCTGTTCCTTCCTCCACTTCCTTGTTCCTGCTCCTTGGCATCCTGGGAGCATTCTTCATCGCTTGGAGCATGATCATGAGTGGCACAGGTGTGTCCCAGGACCAGAGCCAGGAACAATGCTGCCCTTTGTGGGCTCCAGCTTTGGTGCTTTATTATCAAAGTCCTGGCATTTCTGGGCACTGCATGCAGGGGGGGGTTGGGGGGAACTTGGCTTGCCCATCCCTCTATGTCCTTGAGCCCTACGAGGGTGAGGCTGTTTCTGTGTGAAGCAGCAGATCTCCCAATAGTGGTAGGCAGAAACACGTGGACACCTGCAGATACCTCAGAGAAGTGACCCCACCCATTCTATCCTTAGGTGAGAGGAGGGGCCTCAAAGGAAGAGTCAGAGAGACCTGAGGGCTCAGGTCTGATTGAGGGAAGTAGGTAGAGCTCACCTTCAGGCATGAAGAAGATGGGTTGAACATCTAACCAACTCCCTAGCAAGGGGGCTGGACCATGGAGCAGGAAGCTGGCAGCATTTTGGAGTCAATGTCCCCCTATCTGTCAGGGGGAAATGCCATACAAGGAATGTGGCCCAAGTCTTTACCTCTGTGGCTATAAGGGCAAGAGACAGCTGGGGAATGTGGGAATGTCATTCCAGAGCTCACTAAACAGATGGGGGAAAAGAGGAGCCATCATTACACCACAAGATAGGCTGCTTTTGAAACCAGACCTTGTTGGAAACCAGCTTGTTGGAAGGAAGAGTCTTAGGATGTCTGAGCCCTTATCAATCAGAAGTGGTCCCTACTCCCTAGATTATCAAACAAGCCTGGGGTGTGATGCCTCTGTCCATCCTAGGCCACTGACTTCACAGTCAGGAGGGGACATACAGGAGATCCCTGGCACCTGGAAAGTGGAGCGTGGGCCACCTGCCTGAGCTGTGACACCTCCAGGACCCATGGCTGCGGCCATCCCAGAGCCATCGTGGGAACCGCACTTCACTGTGCATTTTCCCCGTGGTGGAACTCCGGTTAACGGTTTCTGCTGTTACTCTTTATCCCCCGCTTCTGCCTCCCTTCCTCCCACCTAGCTGAAATCTTGGGTCTTCTGTCCCCTTTCACTTTCTGGGAAGCTCAGAGAAGACCTTAAGAAAGTTGGGGAATACCAGTCACCGGGGCTCTCCCACTCATAAACTGCATCTCCAAGCACCCTATCTCTCTCTGGGTTTTAGTTTCTCCATCTGTAAGGGAGTCCCCAAAATGCTTTTTTATTTGTTTATTTTTGACCAGTACTAGGGCTTGAACTCAGAGCCTGCATTCTGTCCCTTCGTTTTTTTCAGTCAACACTGGTGCTTTATAACTTGAGCCACAGCTCCACATCTGTCTTTTGGGTGGTTAATTGGAGATATGAGTCTCATGGACTTTCTTCCTTGGGCTGGCTTTGAACCATGGTCTTCAGATCTCAACCTCTAAGTAGCTAGGATTACAGTGGCTAGGATTACCTGGTCTCTGGGTTCTTTCTAATGTTGATGATCAAGTCTCTGCTTCTGTGGAAGTAAACACTGACTGTAGAAGACAGGCACTACCCCTCATTTGGGACATTGTCGGTAGGCTGTTTCACTGGGGCTAGCATTGCCATCCTAACGCTTCTGACTGGGCAGGGACTGCGAGGTCACAGCCCTTCTGGCCGATGATCGTGCCTTTGTCTCTGGAACACTTTTAATTCTTCCAGACATTGTTCTTTGTGCCTGTAAACATCCTTACGCCAGATGCTGGGCAGTCCTGTACGTGTGTTTTACAGATTCCCAAGATGAGGCTCAACGAAGCCCTCCCCGGGAATCCATGGCCCCTAGTGATCCAGGTGAATTAGCAGAAAAAGCACTGCTCTAGGGTCTGATGGCCGAGTGTGAGGATGTCCCTGAAGTCCTTCGGCTCCCATGGTGACAGGTGTAAGGTCACACTGCAGGTGTGCAGGTGACAAGCACTTGGGGCAGCTGCCATTCTCACCAGGTCTCCCGCTGGCCCTGCCTCTCCCACACCAGTTTTCCCATCAGAACTAAATGCAGTCTGCCAGCTTCTTTCTCTGCCTGGCTCCTGATTCTCCCCTTTGGTTCTTTCCCTCCAGACTGTAAATTCACCTGCCACCCAGAGTGCCGCAAGCTGATCCAGCTGGACTGCAGTCAGCAGGAGGGCAGGGCCTGCGACAGAACCTCTCCAGAGAGTACCCTAACCCCGGCCTTCGGCCAGGTAAGCAGCAGAGCCCAATGTGCCCCTGGTGCTACCGTCTCTCCAATTAGCTCTGGGCAGCAGGGGCTGGTTTGAGGCCTTAGTATTCCAAGAGTTCTGGACATTGGGGTATCCTTTGGGGGGAGGAGACACAGATACATTTCTTTTCAGAAAAGTGGCTTGGAACAGTCTACAGGAAATCAGTAGTGCTCTGTAGGTCCCCTCAAGCACTGCTTGTGCCTGCTGCTCCGATCTAGGTATGGGTTTGGGTGGGGAAAGGGTGAATCCCAGAGAAGCTTCTCAGAAGGTCCTTATATACTGGGGCAGTGGGGAAGGTGGAGTTGAAGCCTCACACATCATTCTGCCTTCGGATTATGAATCATCAGTCTCAGCCTTTCCCATTATCCTGCCTGCCACTCATCCAGGCAGGCCACACCCACCTTGGAGGGGTGGGACAAAGGCTCTTTTCCATGTTAAAGAACCCAAGAAGTTGATGTCTAGAGACAAAGTTGGTTCTGGATTTTGCCCAAGCCCCTACACACACTACTTGCAGTGTGCAGGGTTTGGAATGGGATCAGAGGCACACATTTATTGATCTGTGGATTGAACACACACGTGTGGTGATGATCTACCCTGTGCCCAGTGCTGCTGGAGGAGAACTAAATGATATATTCCATGATTATCCCTCAGGGAGCTTACATCCTGGTGGGGCAGGCAGAGTCCACACAAAATAGTATATTCTGGGATACATATACAATAATGAAAGTGTAGCTAAGCATGGCGTGGGGGGGAGGGGGTGCAGTGCTGCAAGGCTTCCCAAAGATGGTGACATTTGCTGAGAGCCTTCATCTGATCGTGGAAGTAAGGACTATCACAGGATCTCATCTATTTACTTGTTTGTGTGTGTGTGTGTGTGTGTGTGTGTGTGTGTGTGTGACAGAGAGAGAGAGAGAGACCTGAGGCTTGAACTCAGAGTCTGGGTGCTGTTCCTAAGATTTTCTTAAGACTAGCACTTGCATCACAGCACCCCTTCTGTCTTTTTCTGAATAGTTATTAGAGATAAGAGTCTTCAGACTTTCCTGCCTGGGCTGGCTTTGAACCACGATCCTCAGATCTCAGCCTCCTGAGTAGCTTGGATTACAGGAGTGAGCCACCAGCACCTGGCCCGTTTACTTACTTAACAAGTATGTTGTGAATTTTCTCCATGTGCCAGGCCCAGGAATGCTGGAGACTGAGTGATAAAGGGTAGAGATATTTCCCTGGGTATCATGTATTTACAAAAGGGAAGGGGAGTGATGTTAAAGCAATCTCTGTTTAAGAGGGAAAAGCCCTGGGTACTGAGGGACAGTAATAGAAGGCCCAGATATGGGACCCATGAGCAACACCAAGTATCAATGGAAACATCCACATATTCAATGGTGTTCAAATACCCAACCTGTCCATGGGTTCCCAGACTCCCTGCTCTTCCCTCTTCCCTTCTTCCTCCCATTGGAAAAGCTGTGCTAGAAACTAAGGATGGCATATGATTTAAAGAAAATGATATTAAGTTGGTCCTAAATCATATATTTAAAAATTTAGCACTCTCTCCACTTGGTCTTTGCAATGACACCAGTGTGTGGTATGGCCTGACTGTGACCAGGCCTCTTGGAAGGAAGGAAGGACCTGGCTCCCAGCTGAAACCTGACAGTCCAGGGTAGAGGTAAGACATGGGCGGTCGTCAGGTTCCCCAAGTATTGAGGAACAACACAGATTTCTCCTGTTGTCGGTGGTATTGCTGGAGACCAAACTCAGGGCCTCCCAAATGCCAGACAAGCACGCTTGCCACTGAGCCACGTCCCAGCCCAACGATGCAGATGTTTACTGAAGGTTTCCTTAAGATACCAAAGAAGGAGGTTGCATACTGAGCAAAATCCCTACAAACCTATTTAAATAATTCGCTTCCCACTTTTGTTTTTCTCTTGGGGGCTTCTGAGTTCCTTCCTTCCTTCCTTCTCTCCCTCCCACCCACCCTCCTTCCCTCTCTCTTTCCTTCCTTCCTTCCTTCTTTCCTTCCTTCCTTCCTTCCTTCCTGCATGCCTGCCTGCGTGCCTGCCTGCCTGCCTTCCTTCTTTCTTCCCTCCCTCCCTCCTTCCCTTCTTTCCTTCCTTTCTGTTGTGCTGGTATTGGCACTTGAACTCAGCCTGGTACTGTTTTTAGCTTTTTCACTCAAAGCTAAAACTCTTACCACTTGAGCTATACCTCCACTTCTAGCCTTTCAGTGGTAATTAGAGATAAGTCTCATGGATATCTTTGAACTTTGATCCTCAGATCTCAGCCTCCTGAGTAGCTAGAATTACAGATGTGGCTCTTCTTTCTGTTCCCCAACCCTACCCACCCTCCCCATCCCCTGTCCACACACACACACACACACTGCTTCTTGGATTACATTGGAGATTCTCTATTCCTTCTTCTACAGCACTAGTTGTGCAACTACTTAATAAAAATAAATACTTTTTTTTTTTTGTCGATCATGGGGCTTGAACTTAGGGCCTGGGCGCTGTCCCTGAGCTCTTCAGGTCAAGGCAAGCGCTCTACCACCTGAGCCACAGCACAACTCCTGATTTTCTGGTGGTTAATTGGAGATAAGAGTCTCACAGACTTTCCTGCCCAGGCTGGCTTTGAACCATGATCCTCAGATCTCAGCCTCCTGAGTAACTAGAATTACAGGCGTGAGCCACCAGCGCCTGGCTAAAATACATATTTTTTGAAGGAGGTGATTTTGCCCAACTCAGGAATGTTACTAGCACTGGCTTGAGTGAGGCCATCATCCTGTAATGCACAGGAGACCCACTACAAGGCATTACCTGGCCCAAATGTCAGTTGTGCCAAGGCTGTAAAGCCTGGCTGTGCGAAGCTTAGCCAGCCCCTAGGTGTTGTGAGCATCACACAGAAAGGACTTGGGGTTTGCACCCATTGCACCTCATCCTCAGAATGCCAGCCGAGAAGCAACACTTTTTCTTTCCTGCGTGGGAGAGAGTAGGCAGACCACTCTACAAGCTACGTGGGAGCTGGCTGGAGTAGAAATGTGACTGAGATGTCACAGAGGCAAAAGCAAGAATCCCACGTGGTGCTGAGCGGACGGTGTCAGGCTGCTGGGCCGGCTGGGCAGGCCTTGGTGTTTGCCTTGGACAGGACTGGCTGCGTACTTCAGTGGAGCAGACTGGACCCGGCCTTCTGTCAATAAAGCTGGCCCTGCTCCAGGTCCCTTGCAGTTTCTAAAAAGGTTGTTTGTGCTGATTTCCATCTTGGCTTGATTTCTGTTAGGCTCAGGACGGACCCTTCCTTCATCTTGGGTGTCATCACGGGGCTGAGCCGATCTCAAAGGGCAGTGCCATTGTCTTGGGGCTATATCATGGCAGAGGCCTAGGTCTGAGCTCAGTTAGTTCTGGGGGTACTTGGCTATCTAGAAGGTCTCAGCTTTCTGCCATTTCTCCTCTCTGTTCTTTAAGGGAACGAGAAGCATCGATTTTCCTCCAGCCGGAGAGACTCCTCTCAGTTCACATTTTTATACATCCTTCCTGTACATTCATACATTTTTAAAAACATGGTTGAGATTATCCTGTAGATAAGTACTTGGCCTCAACCTTTTAAAAGCACTAATCACAAAGTTCTCTCTGCCAGAGCAGGGGGGGAGGTAGGAAAGCAGGGATGGCTCACAGCCCCCAGTTACAGACTCGTGCGCTGGCCTGTGTCACCCAGGTGTCACAAACCGACCAAGGGTGACTGATAGCTAACTAGGTTATTGCCAGTCAAGGAACCAGTGGTTTGGCCATCTCTTTTCAGAGATCCTAAGGCGCAGGATGCCTGACTTTCTTGGTTACTCGTTGTATGACTAAAATCCTCTTGCAAGCGCACTCCAAATCCTGACTTAGGTTTTAGCCTGTTTGCCCAGAAAACATCATTCCTATTAGGCAAATATCACAGCAAATGGCCAAAACAGCTGGAAATACTTTATCTGCCCCGAAGAATTGATACTTCTGGTGGTCTAAAAAGTATTTTCAGCCAGGCGCTGGTGGCTCAGGCCTGTAATCCTAGCTACTCAGGAGGCTGAGATCTGAGGATCACAGTTCAAAGCCAGCCCAGACAGGAAATTCCATGAGACTCTTATCTCCAGTCAATTACTCAGAAAAAGCTGGAAGTGGCACTGTGGCTCAAGTGGTAGAGTACTAGCCTTGAGCACAAAGAGTCTCAGGGATAGTGCTCAGAACCTGAGTTCAAGCCCCAGGACTGACCAAAAAAACAACAACACAAAACTTGTTTAAAGTGCTCTCAGAGAGCCAGCAGCACAGCTCATAAATCCATAAAGTGTCTGCCTAGCAAGCTGGAGGCCCTGAGCTCAAACCCCAGCATGGGGAGGGGAGGGAAAGCGCTCACGATGTTCCCGGGGATGAAAAGCCCTCAGCATCTTTCCCAGTCCCTTTACAATGCAGTGAGCCCACCAGTGGCGCACTCTGGTCCTCCCAGGGCCTCTGGGCAAGGCTGCCTCCATCGGGAGAGGCTGCTTCGCCTTGCTACCTGTGGCCATTGTCCATATTACCCACTGAAGTCCAGGGGAGTCCTGGAAGCTCTGTCTCTCTGGCCTTTTGGGGTCCCTATTCTTGGGAGCTGGAATGCTCAGACTATGGGAGAAAACTTGAACACCCTCCTGCTACTCAAATCCCACTCAGCATTCCTCAACTCTTTTACCTACCAGGTTAGATGCCTTTCCTCCTCCTGCCCTTCGGGGCTCCGGAAGCCAGAGGCTCACCCCATTGCTGCTCATCCTTCACACACCAGTTCTCCCCACTTTTAGGATTACAGCCATAATTTATTTCCTTCAAAGTTCTCGTGTGTGTGTGTGTGTGTGTGTGTGTGTGTGTGTGTGTGTTGTGTGTGTGTGTGTGGTGCCAGAGCTTGAACCCAGGGCCTTGGCACTTATCCCTTAGCTTTTTCTCAAGGCCGATGCGCTGCCATTTGAACCACACTTCTACTTCTAGCCTTTTGATGTTTAATTAGAAATAAGAATCTCACAGGCTTTCCTGACTGGGCTGGCTTTGAACTGCAATCCTCAGATTTTAGTCACCCAAGTAGCTAGGGTTAGAAGCATGAGTCACCCGTACCTCAAAGCTCTCTTGAACTAGACTTGTTTTATAAAATATAGATAAGCTTATATTAAAAGGGAAAAAATGTAAATATCTTTGAATGATTACTTCAATAGACTTTTTTTACCCAGATACACATTGGATTGATACCTAATCTCAATAATAATAATAATAAATATGTCTAAAAACAGCTGCAGACTCATTCCACAAATATTTATTGAGTCGGGTCCCACTCTTAAATCCTGTTAGTGGGCTGGGAAGGTGGCTCAGTGGTAGAGCACTTGCCTTGCATGCGCAAGGCCCTGGGTTCGATTCCTCAGCACCACATAAGCAAAAAGAAAAAAGCCGGAAGTGGCACTGTGGCTCAAGTGGTAGAGTGCTAGCCTTGAGCTGAAGAGCTGAGGGACAGAGCCCAGGCCCAGAGTTCAGACCCCACTACCGGACCCAAAAAAAAATAATAATAAAATAAAAAAATAAAAATAAAATCCTGTTAGTGCTCCAGGGGAAAATCCTGCCTGCCTTGGCAAGGCCACTGTCTCTGGCCACCTGGTGAAGGACTCCAGGCTACAGACTGCAGGTTAAGCAGCCCGTGGAATGAGCTCTTGGGAGGGTGGGAAGAAAATCCAGTATCCACAGTTTCCAGGGTGCTGCTTCCCCAGGGGAGATGGATCTGTAAGGGCTGACAGGAGCAAAGCAGAGTGAAAACAAGCCCTAGCACAGGAAAGGACAGACTAGGCCTTTTGGGTGTGTGTGTGTGTGTGTGTGTGTGTGTGTGTGTGTGCGCGCGCACGTGTGTGTGTGTGTGCATGTGTGTGTGTGTGTGCGTGTGTGCGCATGTGTGTGTGTGTGTGTGTGTGTGTGTGTGTGTACAGAAGAAGAGCCTGGATTGTTGAGCAACAACCCATCTAAAGGGAGCTCACCTCTGCTGGGGTGGAAGTTGAAAGGGAGTAAGTGAGACTTTCAACTTTTGCTCTTTGCTTTGGAGCTATTTGCCCAACAGGTGGCTTCACATGCTTCAAATGTCATGTTTTTAAAAGACACTAAATATTGTTTTAAGGAAGAGAAAGCCATCCCTGGTCTGAGGAGCCAGAAAGCAAGGCTATCATCCAGATTGGTGGAGGATATATTTGGTTTAGGATCTGGGATGAGCCTCCAAGTTTCTCTGAGCCTCAGGGTCTCCCTGAGAGATGAGATCCATGGATAGTTGTGAGGCCTGGGCAGCTGACAGGCTCAATATCTGGTAACCGTCCTGGGCCATTGATGCATTTTTTTTAAAAAAATTAACCCCTGTGATGAAAACCCTCAGGATTTAGTCTACCTCTTAATGGTGTGGCTCTGCCAGCTCTCCACAGTGCTGGAAGTTGGGCTGTTGACCTGACATTAAGCCAGGATACTACTCAAGGCCTGGGTGGGCACATTTTTGCTATATGACTTACATGTTCCCTCCCAACAAGGTTCCATTCTCTTCTATAGATGATCTTGTCCCCCATTCACCAAGGGACAGATGGCTCCCAAAACTCCAGGGTAATCAGCCTGGCCTGATGGCCTTTCAGGCCTGCAAGTCTCCCCTACCCACCTTCGTACACACACCTCAAACACTCACACAAACACACCCCTTCCCGATGTTACCACTTACCATCTGACTCAGCTGGCCAGCAGTTTGAAGTTTCCTAGCTCCAGACCTTGAACTCCCTCCTCCAGCCCCACTGTTGCCATTACCAAGGACTCTGTTCTAGACTTTTCTCAGAAGAAGAGGAAGTAAGTACTCCAGCCTTCAGCCCCATGGCCACTTGCTGAATCCAAGACTGCCACACGGGGGAGGCAGAGAGCAGGAAGAGACTGAAAGCTTTGGGGAAGAGGCTGAATGACCTGCTTCTAGCCCTGGTGTCCTAACAAATCCTCCCCGCCAATAGACAGCCACACACCTCTTTAAAATATAACCTCTAAAGTTCCCATGAAAATCATGCTTATAGCCAGGTGCCGGTGGCTCACGCCTGTAATACTAGCTACTCAGGAAGCTAAGATCTGAGAATCGCAGTTCAAAGCTAGCCCAGGCAAGAAAGTCCCTGAGACTCTTATCTCCAATTAGCCACCAGAAAACTGAAAGTGGGGCTGTCACTCAAGTGGTAGAGCACTTGCCCTGAGCTGAAGAGCTCAGGGACAATGCTAGGACCCAGAGTTCAAGCCTCAGGACCGACAAAAATCAATCAATCTATCTATCTGTCTGTCTGCCTGCCTGCCTGCCTGCCTATCTATCTATCTATCTATCTATCTATCTATCTATCTATCTATCTATCTATCTATCTATCTATCTACCTATCAATCGATCTGCCACACCTATAATCCTAGCTACTCTGGGAGCTGAAATCTGAGGATCATGGTTCAAAGCCATCCTGAGCAGGAAAGTCCATGAGACTTTTATCTCCAATTAAACACCCAAAAGCCAGAAGTGAAGCTGTTGCTCAAGTGGTAGGGAGTTCAAGCCCCAGGACCTGCACAAAAATAAATAAATAAATAAATGGAGGCTATCAAATGGAATGGAATTGTGATTAATAGTAGCAGTAACTTGCATTTGTCTGCCTGTTTTAGTTGTTATTGAGAGAAAAGGGGGAAAGCTGGTATTTTGTTTTTGAGGTAGCATCTAACTAACAGCCAGGGTGGCCCCAAACTTATGATCTTCTGGCCTCCACCTCCACCTCTAGTAGCTGCAGTGACAGGCATGCACCACTATACATGGCTATATTTCTATTTTGAAGCTCTATTATTAGGTGAATTTTACAATGATGTCCTCTTGATTAATTTATTCCTTTTTCATTATAAAGCAACAATTTATCCCTGGAAAAATTTTTGATCTAAAATCTGGTCTGTCTCATACTAATATACCCACTGTAGTTTTCTTTTGATTTAGCATACTATTTCTTTATTCCTTTATTTTTAGACTATTTGAATATTTTTATTTATGTATGTATCTGTTTATTTACTGGCTGGAACCAGGGCTTCAGGGATCATGACTGGTGCTCTATTTGAGCGACACTTTCACTTCCAGCCTTTTTCTGGTTATTTGGAGATAAGAGTTATCTCAGGTTTGTCAGGCTAGAACTTCATTTCTCAAATCTCAGCCTCCTCAGTAGCTAGGATCATAGGCATGAGCTACCAGTACCCAGCAATATTTGTGTGTTTACACAATCATGTGGCTCTTAATAACAGAGATAAAGAGAAATGCATGGTTAAGTATATTGATTTTGTCAGGTGAACATCATCGATTGGACTTCATAACCTACTACACATGTGGACTGTATGGCATAACCCATTCCTGGTAAGCTACAAGTGTGTATAATATATTATTGTACTGAATACTGTGGGTAACTGTAATGCAATAGAAATGCTGTGTCTCTAAACAGAAAACATCAGTAAAAATGCTAGGTGATAGGAATTTTTAACTTCATTATAATCTTATGGGATCAACTGTTGTACCTATGTTCAATTGTTGACTGAATCTTTGTTAAGGGAGCACGGGACTGTATTTAAAGATCTTTCCTCCCTCCGCCCCCTTCCCTTTCCCTCTCCCACCTTCCCCACTTTCCTGATCAGGCTAGCGTTGAACCACAGTCCTGACTCTCAGTCTCCTGAGTAACCAGGATTACAGGTGTGAGCCACCAACAGCAGGGCTCATCACCAACTTTAATATAACTTCCCATTGAATGTCCTTTTCTCTAAACTATAGGAAGGCAGTGATGGTGTCTTCTTCCTGCCAGACTTGGATACCCAGACCCATGCTTGCCATGTAGAAAGTGCTTGATGATTATTTGTTGAACGAGTGAATAGGCAAGTAGAGCTTGACCCGGTATACTTACTTGATCATCATGAGCCAGCATATGGTTAAACGGTTCTGTGACTAGAAACTACCATGATCAGAGCTTGACAGCAAGGGATGGAGAGACTGGAGGAGGCAAAGATAAGAACAGGGCAACTCCTGGGAGGCAGGAGTCATTTGCAGTCATTTAGGCAAATGGCATTTGTCGAGTTAGGAAATCGTAGTAGGGGAGAGTGAGCAGCAGCCCGGTGAGGTGGGGCCCACAGAGCTCCATTTTGCCTCCAATGCGGCTGTGGTGGGCAGGGCACATACTCACTGGGAGCTGGTGTAATCCCCATCTGGAACTACCTGAGAGAAAGAAGTATACAGGTCTGTCAGGTGTGGCTGAAAACTGTTTGCAGGACACCAGTCCTCTGGGGAGCCGGGGCACACTGGGGGCACACTGGTGACGGGGGGGGGGGGGAAGAAGAGAGGACGGGAGTACAGGCAGACTGAGACCGTGGTCTCTACCTTGTTTATGAACTACAGTTTCAAGCCGTGTGGTTATGATGAGAGTAATCAGGGCTCACCCACGAGGCACAGAGTGTAGCAGTCAAGGGCTCAGGGTTTTAGAGTCCAACCCCGCTGGGTTGGTTTAGTTCTGCCATTAACCAGGCTGTGTGGCAAATAGGAAAGTGATCAAACCCACCTGATTCTCCTTGTCTGTAAAACAGAGATAATAATGACCACTTCCTTATATGTGTCTTGTGGGGATTACATGAAATGATGCCCAGCAAGTTAATCATACTTGTTAATAATTTCAAAATATGTAATGTGGGTTGGAGAGCGCTTGATCCCATTTTCAGCCTCTGCCCCTCAGGTGGGGTGTGGGGGAACCACCTGAGCTCCAGAGTTGCTCAGGTTGAAGCTGGGATTCAAAACCCAGCTCCTGACTTCCAGGAACCTACAGACCCAAGGTGGCCCTGACAAGGGGTTTCAGCCTCATGCCAGGATTGCATCTGAGAAAGGAGGAAAGCCTGAAACAGCGCCTTCCATCCTCTGATACGCTGAGTCAGGGGAAGCGACCCACATATTATTTCTGATCCCCAGGGTGCTACTGTGGATCTCAGATTCTTCATCCTGTACTTTTGCAAGGCATGCACTCTACCGCTGAGCTACCTTCCCAGCCCCTCATCCTGTACTTTTGGTCCTGCCCTTCTTCCTGGGCCCAGGGACAAGAACAATTCGTCCCCATGTTTTGTGAGTTACCCCCCTCTCAGAGGTTGGGAGGCTCCTCTATGCCAGTGTTGTAAGGTAAATCATCCCAGAAACCACACTTAAAAATATAGAATATTGGAGTCTTTATTATACAGTTAACAGGCTGCAGGCCGCCAGTTGTTGCAAAGGCCTGTAGCACACAAATACACATAACACAGCTAGGAAACATGCTAAGGAGGAAAGAAAGAACAAGAACAATACCAACAAGCCAATTCAGCTCCAGTGGAGAGCTGAACTGGGAAGCCATGATGACTGAAAATGAGCCAGGAGACACATGTGGCATGGAGCCATCAGCTAGGCTGGTCTGGGCCTAAATAGGTCAGCACAGGGGGGCAGGCCCAACAGAAATTCCTAGTCCCAGGTTTACAGGTTCAGTAACCTATACCTATCCGCCAAGTGCCTGCCCCTGCCTTCAGGGGTCTGGGCACGCCCATTACCTGGGAGGCAGGTGATGGGGGGTAGGGGGAGAGTTTCCTTCCCCCAGCATGAAGACAAGTTGCCAGACCCTACCATCCACCATGTGGCCAATATGGCGCCAGCCAGACCTGGCCTCTGTACTTTACCAGGTTTCTCTTACCTGGGTCAATCAATACCACTGATGATTATTCCTAAAAGGGAGGGTTTTGACAGTTGTTCTTAATCACTCAGGGGACTCCAGTCTTGTCTTTGAGACCTTAGTGTGTCAGTCTGGATTTGTTTTCCTCCTAGAGGCTGGCCACCTTGCTGTATTGCTGATGATCTTTATAGATTTCTTTGAGTCCTAGGGACCCAGCCCAGAGGCTTGTCTGTCTGCTCACTTCCTTCCCGCACATGGCATTCTTGCAAGCCCGGATTTTGCACAGGTGTAGTGGCACAGGGACATTCACGAGGAGTTGGAGGCTTTGAAAATTATGAGGTGTGTTGGAACGAGTTCCTTCCTTCCGTTTCTTCACCTGTGAAGTGGGTACAAAACCTGTTCTCAGGATTATAGAGGAACGTAAGTGAAGCAATGGGGTAGTAAAAGAGTTTTGAAAAGCTGATTCAGCCGCAGCTTTTCAGTGTACACCATGTCCCAGAGAACTTTCCTCCCAGGTATGGCATCTAGGGAGTTGCTCACGAGGAGGGACTCATGCTGGCTCCTGGGGCACTTTGACTTGGAGTATGAAAAGGTTGTTATTAGCTGTATTGTTCTTTTGAATGGAGAAACTGTGGCTGCTTTACACAGCTCCCTGTGTGACTCCCAGGGATCCTTGGAGGCCTTAGAATCTGGTGCTTGTTTTGTCCTTAAGTATTGGATTCCCCCTGAGCAAGGAGGGAGGTTCTTTTTAGGAAGAATAGAATGTTTCTTCACTGGCTGGACAAAGCAGGTCAGTCGCTCTGGCCCATCGATCACCAAGAACTGTCTCTGCGCAACCCAGCAGACTGACACTGATTTTGGAGGCTGATACCAACTTCCTTGACCTCTTCAGTCTCTAAAATACCCCTTTGAAGACAGGTCCAGAGCCTGCTTTCAACCCCATGTGTGTGAAATTTCCACAGCTCCTGCAGCCAGGAGTATGGGCTCAGATCTGTGCCTGCCAGATCTTTCTGGGAAAGCAGCTGGGTGGGAGGATGGAAGAAAGTTGGGTTGCAGTTTGAAGCTCTCCTGAGCACCGACAGATTTGGCTAAGGGGGAGACGAAGAGGCTCCTCATAAAAGTAACCAGAGCTTAAATAATGGAGTCAGCAGCTTGTCATCCAGGGGTCGAGTCTAACTCTTCACCAGCTTGTGTTTCCCCAGCCCTGGATTGTCTCAGAACTGCAGACAAAACTACAGACACTTGGAAAGAGTTCTGATCACCCCTTTGGCCCCTCCCAGGCCACCAGAGTTGCTCTGCTCTGCACTTCGGCGCCCTTCATGATGGCAGGCTCTACAGGCTGTTTGTTCTCCCTGGGACTCCACACCCCATTCGCTGCTGTATTTAAAGCTGGCAGAGTGCCTGCCAAAACAGTCTCATGTCTGTTGAGGGACAGAATAGCATGGTGACTAAGTGCATCTAGGCCCCAGAGTCACACATATCTTGAGTCTGATTCCAGCACCCAAGTCCTGTTTGCATGACTGGAAGCCTTGGAAAGAATGGTGATTACAACCGGAGGTGGTAGGAAGGCTCCATATTTGTTTTGAAGCATTCAGCTCTAACAAGGAGACAGTTCCTTCATCTGAGCTGAAGTTGGTACTAAGAACGAAAGAGCTCTGGTGAAGACCCCTGTGGGCAGGACTGTTAGGAAAATGCAAAAGTAACCTGGGTGGTGGCTTCAGTCCTTCTCCAGTAACAGAGGACCAAGGCCAAGCTCTGTGGGTGAGAGGGTAGACTGAGCCAACCCTGCATCGCTTTGCATATTATTTGCATATGCCTTTGAGATCCTGCAGTGTCTTTAGTATTCTCTCCCCGCCCCCCCCCCCTGCTACTGGGGCTTGAATTCAGCTCTGCCTTGGCTTTCTTGCCAAGGCCGGTGCTCTACCATTTAAGTTATACCTCCGCTTACAGCTTTTTGGTGGTAATTGGAGATAAAAATCTCACATACTCAGATCTCAGCCTCCTGAGTAGCTAGGATTGCAGGCGTGAGCCACCAGCGCCCGGCATTGATTTTGACCTTTTCAAGTTAAACTCCGGGGTAGGGGGGTGGGGTGGGGTGCTGGCTTCGTTCCTCGCCTTGTTGCTTCTCTAACCACTGACTGACCCGGTTGAGAATGGGGGCCGTGGGAGGGGGGGTGCGGATAGAGTGGAGCGACTTTGACAATCGACAGGAACGAAGGAGGTGGGATGGGGCCCCGACCTTGTACCGCCTTCCTCCATGGGGGAACCTGAGTCACCGTGGGGGTTGAGAAACGGCTGGAAGCGCAGAGGGAATGGCCCATCCCGCCCCCAGCCCATCCCTGCATCCCCAGATCTGACCAGAGATGCCCGAGGTCCCCGCCCTCCCGCCCCGGGTGGGGGGGGGCTCCCTGGCGCCCAGGGAGTGTGGGGAGGGCCGGGGAGGGCGGTGACCACCGAGCCGGGCTTTGAGGAACCCTGCGAGAGGAAGTGGCTTCGAAGCGCGCAGCGTGGGGCAGGAAAGGCGCGGGCGCGGGGCGGAGGTGTGGGG
>NW_012267251.1:11795196-11799868 GCF_000151885.1 Dipodomys ordii
CGGGGACCCTGCCGCCGGGACCGCGCCCGCTCCCGTGAAGGCATCGCCGGCGGCTCGGCCCTGCCCGGTGACGGTGACCCGGACCGATTTAGCTGCAGAGCCCGGGTGGGATTCCCCGCCTCGCGCGCGCTCCCCCGCACCCCGGCCTTGCTCCCCACCCCGCGCCCGCAGCCTCCATGACGGTGGACAGCAGCATGAGTAGCGGGTACTGCAGTCTGGAGGAGGAGCTGGAAGATTGCTTCTTCACCGCCAAGACCACCTTTTTCAGGAACGCGCAGGGCAGATCTCCAAAGGTAAACGCACCCAGGGCCTCTCCTCCCTCCACCTTGGCCCTTGGCACACGGGCGAAGTCATGTGTCCAGCCATGGTTGGAGAGTTGCCCCAGGGACCATGTTGAACTGGCCACATGGGAGCAAGGCTTAGATCTGGAGCCCTTCAGGGTCCTGCATTCCACCCCTCCCCTCCCCATCACCCTTGGTTCAAACATTTCCTGTCCCGAGACCTTTTCAAAATGGCTCTCAAGATTTGGGGACAGTGCCTGGCTTCCCCATGACCGCAGGTCCCCTGGACCTGAGGAGGTAACTGTCCTTGTAAGCTTACAGATCAGGGGATGCGGATGCCTCAGCAGTTAGCTGAGCTCACTCAACACCCCCTCCACCCTCCCCACACACCCATCCCCTGCTTCAAGTGGTAGCAAGGCCGGCACTCAGTCCTGGAGTAGGATGAACATTCTAGGTTGAGACTTCCGTTTTGTAAGTGGCCAGAAACCATTTAAAAACTTACCCTGCAGTTTAACTTTGCAGAACTCCGTAGTGTTTTTCCTAACAGACTAAAGCTTCTCGCCTAGACCACTGTCATACTAACTGGTTTAGCTTCCCTGGTGGCCTTGGGACACCTGTGTGAGCCTTGATGGTACCGTGTGTTTTTGAAGGTGTCAGCCTCTAGCGAAGCTCTGGCAGCTGGCTGTTGAGCCACTCAGTCCAAGATGGTGAGAGGAAGGGCCAGCGTGTTTGTTTGTTGTTGTAATTAGACCTGAGGACTGCAACCCAGGACTTAGAGAGGTTACCTCGGAAGGGGGTATTAGTAGGCCAAAGTGAGCCAGGTGTGTCCCTCAGGGGTATGTGACAGGTTCATCATTAATTCAGCAGGGCTATACCAACTAGAATTAACCCAGACTTCGCCAGGCCTAACTTAGAGCCACCCTTGTGAAGAATTCATGATCACTTCAGGCCGGGTTCTAGGGTCTGATAGATGCCTAAAAACTTTTGGAAGGAACTGATTAAAACAGAGCATTGAACTGCTACTTGATTTGGGGTGGCAGGGGTTCCCTTTTCCAGCTAGCATTCTGCAGAGAGGAAGTATCTCTCTCCCTTGGGGTTCTTACCTTATTGTGTCAACCTCTCCCCCTCTAAAGGTAGCTCTCAATTTTAGCAACACCCTGGAATCGTGGGAAGCTGTAGAATATTCTGACAAGAGGATTGTAAGCCTAAGGAGTGAAGCTCAGTTGGCCCATTGAGCAGCTTGGGCACCAGGATTACCTCCCTGGGTAATTCTCATATACAGCTGAGGGTTTGAACAACTGCGCTAGAGAATTTTGTTGCTGCTCAGGGAAGAAATGGTTCCTGCTATTAAAACAAAGTTTAGCTGCTAAAGCTTGCCTCTCATAGCTAGCCGGGCTGTAAGTCCTTCGTCCCAGAGAACAAGAATTTTGCATAATTAGAAGTGGCACTGTAAAGCTCTTATTTGGCAGTTATAAGGGGTGGATGTCTCTTATATTCTTGGGAGAAACAGAAATATCCTTACAAGAAAGTATGCCAGGACTGGGTTGGCAGCGGGGAATGACTTGTTCCGAAGCTTTCTTTTTCATTCTTCCTCTAAGTGTCACAACTCCTCTAGATCTGACTTTGGTTTGGTCCCCACAGGAACTCTGTTTGTGTTCTGAATCCATCACATCTGGAGCCTTCTGCGTGTCTCCCTTCCTCATTGTCCAGATCCTGTGAGCTTACCAAAGACAGGAAAGCCTTTTAAGAAAGTCATCTTCCTATCTATTCAGGAGGCTGAGATCTGAAGATCACAGTTGAAATCTAGTCTGGGCAATAGAGCCTATGAGACTCTTTTCTCCAGTTAACCACTAAAAAGCCAGACATGGAGTATGGTAGAAAAGCTAAGGGACAGCACTTAGGTTCCGAGTTCAAGCCCTAGTACCAGCATACACACAAAAGAAAATAGAAGAAACACCTTATCAAGGACAAAGGGGACAATATGACACTGATGCTCCAGAGAAGAAAGGGGAGGTGGACATGACCCCTCTATCCTTGGCCTTTACCCAGGTCAAGTACATAGTATGAGAAGAAACTGACCTAGACCTTCAGGACTGTGGTCAGGGACAGTTTACCTCTGGCACCGTGTGCTTCAGCGAGGGGCAGGCCTAGGGGTCCAAGCCCTGGAGTTGGGCTGGGCTGACAGAAGACAGTTTAGACTCTGAATAGGTGTGGGTAGCTGCTTTAAGAGCAGAGGAATGTGTCATTCTTCATTTTTGGTGAGTTTTGTTTCTTTCAGTAACATTTTCCAGCTCTCTTCTCCCCTCTGGTCACTCAAGAATGAGTTTCAAAATCTACTGGCCATCTCCTGACCTCTAACAATGTCTCTCTCCTACTCAAAGAGAGATTGCCTCTGGGCCAAGAGAATTTTCTTTTTCCTGTCTCCAAGGAAAGGAGCTTATATGTTTCCTGGTCGCTGAGAGACTGAGGCTCCCTTTGGGAAAGGCTGAGATGCTTCTATAAATAGCCCTGTCAGAACAACCTGTCTGCTGCTCATCTGGGCCTGGTTGGGAAAAGCCTTAACTGCTGGTTCTGTGCCACCACCCGGGAGCCGTCCCTCACTGCTCCCGGGGACCTCTCTGTCCCTTTTGGTGGGAGGTGGGCAAGGTTGGGAAGGCCTCCCTGCTTCATAGGCTGGAGGTACCCATCTGAAGCCTCGCGAGACAGCAAGAGAGAAAGGAGAACCAGGTCTTGGGCCTCAGAACATAGCAGCATCCTGGGGCAGTGTGCTTTGTTTGGGGGGGATGGGGACATGGGGAGCTGGTTTTGAGTCATGCGAGGCAGTGTCAGGAGGCCCAGGCCGTGCTGTCAGGTTCTTCCCGCTGACTGAGCACACTCACCACAGGTGTGTCAAAGTGGGGCAGCTGCTGGTTTGGAGGAGAGCCTTCTGTGGGCTCAGCAGCGTGGCCCGCGCATTCTCAGTAAGGTGCACACACAGTATTCCTCCTCTAACACGCTGCCTTGTTCAGGCATGCTCTGGAACCCCAGGAATCTGGAGTCACCCCGAGATTTGGAGGCACACCAAGTCTGCTTCTCATAGAGTGTCAGATGCCTCCCTTGACAGATAGAGAAACTGAGGTCAGAGAGGTGGAAGGACTTCACAGGCCACACATCCAGTTAGATGGCACCTGAGCCAACACCCATCCCTGAATCCTTGTGGAATGTTCTTTTTTTCTCTTAATCTCTTACTCTGTGGGTGACCAAGACGAACGCCAGGCTTTGTACTCTCAGAGCCTTCTACAGAAGGGAAAGGCCCAAAACACTGCAAGCTAGATAAGGTCTTAGAAAGTCCCTGTTCTCCCCCTGTCCCACAAGACACACTAGCGGGTGGTCAGTGTAATCTCAATAACCTTTCTCTTTATTTTGGCAGTACCAGGGTTTGAACTCAGGGCCTTGTGATTGCTAGGCTGGTGCTCTGCCACTTAGGACATACCTTAGCTCCTTTTGGTTTATTTTTCAAGTAAGGGTCTTGCACTTTTTTTTTTCTTTTTGTCTAAGGGCAGCCTTGTTCCTCAGTCCTCCTACCTTTGCCTCCTGTGTAAGTTGGAATTGCAGGTGTTTACCACCATGCCCAGCTTGTTTGTTGAGATGACAGTCACAATAACTTTGGTCCAGGATGACCTTAAACATTGGTCCTCCTGATCTTTGCCTCCCGATTGCTAACCTTGCAGCTTTAATCAATCAAAAGCTCTTGGTGCCTATCCTCAAATGGGAAGGGTTTGGTAGATAAAAATCTCTCTTGCTGGGGACTCTTCCTCAGATGCACTTGTCTTTGTAGATGTGGAAACGGAAAGTTGGCTATTTTTATGATTAGGATCTATACTTAAGCACAAGTGGAACACACTCCCACCCCCAGGCCCACTCTGGACTATCTTGACAACCTTGCATTCCTTCTTTTCAAGGAAGATGACAGTAGAGAGTGGGTCTAAATGCTCAGGGACTATATTACTCCCTGTTCTGTCTCCTGCTTCTCCCATCTCTTCTTGCTTGATCTGCCATCTCCTCCCTAGACAAGCCTTGTGGACAACACCAGCCTTGATGGCCCTGGGTCCAGTCAGGGAACCCCTCCTCCTCCCCCCTCCCCCCTTCCTCCCCCCTTCTCTCTGTCAGATGCAAACATACCCAGGCCTCCGGCTGAATACTTGCCCCTGACCAACTTGGCATGAGAAAAACAAATACTAAAAATAAGCTAGCTCCAAATGCAGAGCAGTGAAAATAACACAGGAGTCTCAGAGCTGCTGGACCATTGAACTGTTGTTTTTTTTTTTTTTTTGTCCGTCATGGGGCTTGAACTCTGGGCCTGGGCGCTGTCCCTCAGCTCTTCAGCTCAAGGCCAGTGCTCTACCACTTGA
>NW_012267251.1:11799918-11840242 GCF_000151885.1 Dipodomys ordii
TACCACTTGAGCTACAGCGCCACTTCCAGTTTTTCTGGTGGTTTATTGGAGATAGGAGTCTCACGGTCTCTCCTGCCCGGGCTGGCTTTGAACCGCAATCCTCAGATCTCAGCCTCCTGAGTAGCTAGGATTACAGGCGTGAGCCACCAACGCCCGGCCCATTGAACTGTTTTACTGTGCTGTCGCAGAGTCTTTCCCTGCCCAAGACTATGCCCAGCGGTTCTTCCTGCAGGCGCCTTCCATTGAAGGCTCTGGTCTCCACTCCGCCCTGCTGGCCTCACCCTGCTGGCCTCGCCCTGCTGGCCTCACCGCGGTTGCCGCCACTAGCCCGTCCCAGCCTGGCTTTTCTATGAGAATGTGTCAGCCGCATGAGATGATGAGCCCCATCCCTTCCCACCCCATGTGGTGCCAAGTCCACAGTCACAGTGTAGAATCTCTCCCAGCCCTCCTGCCATCCTCTCCGTGCATCTTGCACAACCGAGATGTGCTCAATTATTGTGATAAGCAGCCTCCAATGTTCAGTCACCGAGTGCACTAAGAAAATTAAATTGGCAGGTAGAGAGTTAGGGTAACAAGAGCCAAGAAATCATGTGTGTCTCATGCCAGTGTGCAATTGGCCAGAACTCAGTCACATGACCACATCTAACTGTAAGGGAAGCTGAGAAATGAAGTCCAGCTCGGAGACCAAATGAGAAAGGAAGCAGACAACTCTTACTTAGTGTTTCTCTGGGTCTCTGTAGCACCCATCGGTGTGGTTCAAATGGCCGCCCTGGCCACCTGCATGGGAGGAAAGCTACAAGTGGCTGATTCACAGCCTTCAGCTTCTGACCACGTGCTGAGCTTTGTGCTTCTCAGCCCTCTACCCATCTCCCTAGCTTCCTGTCTTCTGAGCTCTCAAACTGAATTTTCCATAGCCCACTGGAGGTCTCTACTATGCAAATACCTAATATTTATTTATATACTAATATATAACATTTATATATATATAACATGAATACATATTTATATCTGATGTTATTATGCAGATACTTAATAGTTATTATTCTCACAACCAACTCATATCCTTTGCTTACAGCTGACTTTTCTTCCTGACTCTGCCCCATCCCAGTCCTCCAGCCTTCAAAACCTTCTTGCCTGTTCCATGGCCCTCCCGGCCTCCTCAGTGTTTGCCTGTGCTGGTGGCCTTTCCTGTCCTCTGCCGGTCTCTCTCGGGGGTCCTCAGCCCTCTCTTGAGTTCTTCCAGTAAGTTACCCAACTGCTTTGCATCCTCCTTCTTCCTGAGTATCTTTCACATGACTTCCAGGGCACTGACTTCTGGTACCCCCAAGGTCTCCCCAACACCTATTGCTTCCTGAGTGGGGCTCTAACTGCTCTCTTCTCCAAACCCTTCCAGTCACCAGCCCCAGGCAAAACCTTGTGTTTCTGAGCACAGGTAGAGGATATGGAGATGGATAAGACAGAGCCTCCACTCTTACCACCCGTGGCTTCAGCATGTTGATGAAGGAGGAAGCTGGCTTGGAGCTACTGTCTCCATAACCAGGAGCCGTGACAGTGCTCCCTGGGGTCCACAGGAGCCAAGACTAAAGGGCAACGCTTCTGCAAGTTGATCTCAGGATGGTTTTCCGGGGAAGCTTGCTGAGTTGCTGGATGTGGGATAAATGAATTTTTCCAGTAAATCTGACAAGAAAAAAGATCCCACCGAGAGAGCAGAAAAACATAAGAACGACTTGCCAAATGTCCACAGCTCCTCCACCCATCTCATTGTTCAGCTGTTTGTCCTGGAGGATGGGACGGGCAAGGCTAAGTCTCCAAGCAACCAGACCTGGCACCTGCTGGCAGCAGACAGCATGGCCTTTCCTCAAGTGAGGCCTCTGAGGGTGGGTGGGAGCCAAGGAGCCTGTGGGAGGAGGCGGGAGAGCCTCATTGGACAAATTTCATCCTGTCTCACTCCCAACCACGGGGGTGGCAGGTTGGGGAAGACAGGCCCAGTATGCTTATTGTGTCCAAGTAACAGTGAGGCACAGGAGCCCGGCAAGGAATGTGCCCAGGGCACACAGTGGATCTTCGGACCCCACTTGTCCATGGCAGCACTTTTCCACACCAAGCATGCCGCCCCTTCAGTCTTTCCAGAATTCTTTCAGTAGTTGAGGCCCCAGAAGGGAGACAGCATGGCTCCCAAATGCAGTACAGTATAAGCCATATACATCTCACAGTCACTGAGGCTAGGGTGCTTTGCCATTCAGGGGACAAAGAAAATCAACTGCCCTACCCCTGGGCCTTTATGACACAGTGAGCAGTCACACACACACACACACACACAGAATCCCAGCTACTTCATATCTAACTAGGACACATTTCAGTATTACGAATTGTCTTCAAGTACCTGGCTGCAGAAGCACCCGCTGGAGCCGGAGTGCAGAGAAGATGTAGGCAGAAGTGGGCTTTTAGGCTAAGGTTCTCCCTAGCAGGCCGGGCAGGCTGGCATCCTGGCTGCTGACACAATATCTAAACCCACCCTCTTCCTAGCAAGTATGGGTATGCTGGGCACTTAGGACTCGCTCACCATCAGACCCCATGCCCTCACCTTCCATACTCACCACCAGTGAATGATCTGATCCTTCATGGAGCCTCAGCCCCTGCCCTGCAAGGAGCTATTCCCAGGCTCACCTCTAGAAAGGTAGCCTGGTCCCAGGAAAGAAAGCTGAGCCCCTGCCCTCCCCCTGAATCCCAGCTTCCATCCCCACAACATTTTTATCTTCCCAACTTGAAATTCTTTTTTTTTTTTTTTGGTAAGAAAACTTGGAAGAGCTTTATTGAGTAAGTAAATGTTAGGTTTTTAGAAAGAGGTTGCGCTGAGTAAGAACAGCACCAGCACGCACGTGGTATTCAGGTACTCCACGTGGCTGGGAAAGGCCTGGGAATGAGAGAGAGCTGGGAAAGAGAGGCAAGAGAGAAGAAAGAGCTAGAAAAGAGCAGAGAGAGGGGTAAGAACAGTAGCACTCACGTGGTATTCAGGTAAGGGGTAGGTTTATTCAGTAGACCTGCTGGGACCAGGCAAGGTTGGCACTCCACGTGGCTGGGAAAGGAAAGAGGAAAGAGCTAGAGCAGAGAGAGAGCAGAGAGAGCTAGAAAAGAAGAGCAAGAGCAAGAACCCAACTTGAAATTCTTTAGCTATTAAACAGTAACTCCCACATCTCCTTCCCCCGGCCCCCCAGCTTCACCTTCCATTTCCTTTCTTTTATCAGCTCGACGACTCTGAGGGCCTCTAAGTGGAATCACATTGGTGTTTGTCCTCCTGGATGTGGCTTATTTCACTTTCAAGGTTCACCCATATTGCAGCACTCATTAGAATTGCCTTCTTTTTAAGGACCAAATCATATTCCACTGTGTCATCTACACCGCACGTTGTGAATCCATTCCTCCGTCAGGGGCACTGGCTGCTTCCAGCCTTTGGCTATTGTGAACGATAATGCCATGACCATTGATACGTTCTATCTTTCTGTCTTTTTGGATATATGTCCAGGAATGAAGTTGCCGGCTTATATGGCAATTCTATATTAAAGCTTTTGAGGAATTACCATATTGTTTTCCACAGAGATTTCTTCATTTTCATATTCCTAAGCACAGTTTCCCACCACGAAATCAGTACATTTCAATGCTCATCAGCTTAATGGGTAGGAAGTATTGTTTCATTATGGTTTTCATTTTCATTTCCCTAAACACTAGTGATGTTGAGCGTCTTATCATGTGCTTATTGACTATTTATAGATTTTCTATAAAGAAATGTCCTCTTAATTCCTTTGTCCAGTTTTAGGAAGACTGTTCTCATGTTTTTGTGGTTAAATAGCAAGAGTTGTTTATATATTCTGGGTATCAGTCCTTTGTCAGATATAAGATCTATAATGGAATCCTATTTATCCATCCTTCCATTGATTGATTGGCCGATTGATTGATAGATTAACTGACTGTGTCTTGCTGTGTTGTCTAGGTTGTTTTAACATAGGATATTAATATATTTGTGCTTATGCTAGTGTGATCATAAAAAGGCAGGAGGATTTCCACACCCGGTCCATCCCCATTCACCACCTTCCCTTTGTCCTTACACCAGGCAAAGCACTTGTGGGTGAGTGTGAAATACTGCTTACTCTCCACAGCAAACATACAAACTGGCATCTGAGTCTCTGTGAGACCGACTTGCTCCAATGCACAGAACAGTGGCTGGCCTGCAAAAAACAACCCAGGAGCATGTGGGAGGTGAGGAGGAGAGACTCTCTCTGGGCTCCTCATTAAGTTATTGAGGGGATTCGATGAGCCTGCAGCTCTGACAAGCTCAGAGGCAGTGCCTGGCAGTTGGTGACTCTCATCACAGCGAGGCCGGGCAGGGATAGCATCTGAGTCCCTGATGCCTGAACTTCACAGTGCTATCTGGGCCTCTGGCATGCAGCTACTGAATAGCAATAGCAATGGCCACTTCAAAGAGTGGGGCCTCTGTGACCAGGCCCAGGACAAGTTGGCACTCTGAGGCATGTGCTAAGATGAGCTTTGTCACAGGAAACTGATCTGGGCCTCGAAGCCACTGGAGCTTTTTGTCCCAGATGGTGCTGTGCTGTGCTGGTTCTGTGGTGCCAAACAAGCAGCTAGCTCTCCCTCCTCGGGTGACTGACAGATAAGTTCCCAAGCACAGGACCACACCCCACCTGTGTCACCTCCCCAGGTGCCATTCTCGGTCCTCAGCCTAAAGGCAATTCAATCAGTTACTGCTGATTGATCTCCCCATTGAGAACCTGCTCTGCATCATCCTTTGGGGACTGCAATTTCCTTGTTTCTCTCTTTCCTGCCTTCAGGCCCTACGAGAGCTGCTCACATACCGAGGCCTCTTCTTTGCTCTGTTGCAGACAGACAGCCTATTGGAGAACAGTTTGGAACTGCCAGTCATTATTTTGGCAGGGAGATAGGTGGTCATCACACAGGTCCAAAGAGAGACTTGTAGGAATGTTCCTTTCTGGCCTGTGTCTTTAGTTCTTGAGGGACAGCCCTGTGGGGACCCTTGATCTCTGATTTTGGCATAAACATTGAGAGGGCACGCCAGGCCTAGCTCAGCTAGATTGTGTCTTGCCCATGCCTCAAGGTTCACATTTAAGACAGGCCCAAATAAACCCCCAGTTGTTGGGGTCTGGAGGGCCTTGGTACCAGTCAGGATATCCCCAAGGACTCTGTCTCTGGCTTAGGTTTGAGCAAGTCTTCTACTGAACAATGAGCCTATTGCTGGCAGATTTGCTAAGAGCTGAGAAAGAGGAAATGTGGTAAAGGCTCATGGCAGCTGGCTTCCGGGGGTACTCTTGTTTTGTTTTCTTGACATAAGCGAAGTGAGAAAAGGTATAGACCTATTTAAGTGTGGCTAAGATGAGGCCGTGCTGTGGAGAGGAGAGGCGAGTGGTGAGAAAAGCAGTTGTGGAAGTTGGTGCCAAACTTCACGTTCCTTTGGACCTGTGCTTCTTACTGTAATTCAGGCAGGTCCAGCTGCTCTCCGTGGCCCCCAGCCCCACACCCAATTCTCTGAAAGGAAGAGGAAGAAGCCACAGAAAAGCCACCCTATCTTATGTGTTCGATCTTAGGCCATCAGGGAGGCCTGAGAGTTTCTTTGGTATCACTTCATGATTTCACAGAGGAGGAAGCCGAGGTGCTGGGAGGGGAAGGGACTTGCTGTAGGTCACAGGTCATTTGATGGTCTTGTCGTTGTCCTCACTGGAAAGCTGCAGAGGTAGGCCTCAAGGCTGATTTCTAGTCAAAACCTGAAGTGCTTCCCAGCCGCATGTTCTTTGTGGATACAGACCAGTGTATGGTGCTCCAGGACTGGGTTGTCTGATAGCTAAGGGGCCTTGGGCTGGGAAGCGCTCAGGGTTTTCCGGCCGTCCAGTCCACAGGATTAATCTTCCACCTCCTTTGGATGGGGGTAGGGGATGGCGCAGTGCATGGCTGAGCCCAGAACCTGGGTGTAAACATCAGACAAAAATCTGCCTTCCTCATCATACTTACCATTGCTGCTACTGATGGCTGCAGTGGTCAGGGAGGCCTTAACCCACAGCAGGGACTTCAGATGAGCAGAAGGAAGACGTTGGGCAAGTTGTATAAGAGTATAAGAGGGAGAGTGAAGATTTGTAGCATTTTATTTAAATATCAGTTTAAGCAGCAGACAAAGACTTGTCTCTTTCTGGGGAGAGAGATGGGATTAACATATGTAAAACCATCTTTAAACAATCAGAGCATATAGGTAATTAGATACCAGGGTAGCCATACAGGCTCTGACTCACAGCACCTCCGTGGTTCTGGCAGCCTGGGCTTACCATTAGCAAGCCGCTGCAGAGTGGCATGTGGTAGTTTTCAGCTGTGCTGCAAGAGGCTTTGGACTGTGTTTGAGAGTGAGCCCCTGAGCAGCTGAGGGAGCCCAGCCAATCCCCCCTCCCTGCGTGCTCATCTCTGCCAGCCTGGCGGCCTCCTCACTGGAAGAGCGCAGAGAATAACTCCGCTGTAACCATCACACCTTTGTCTGCTTGCGGAATGCATCCATTAAGTAAGAGTGAAGTTACAGAGGTCCATTACCAGAGTTGTGAGGAAATGTATGACTCAGGAGAAAGAAAGGGACAGGAGACAACGCTATCCACCTGCCTCCACTTGGGAATTAAGATGTCACAGATCTGATATCGTTGGAGAGCAGAGTTGAAAGGAGATTGCTGTGGGCTGGAGAAGGTTCACTGGGAAGCTATAAGGAGAAGTGGGAACTGTACCCCAGGCAACAGAGACCATGCAGGTGACTGCAGAGCGCACTGGTGTCTGTGGACCAGACTCCTTAAGGCAAGGAGAACTGGGAGAGCCACGCTGCCCTGCCTGTAGCCACTTTTGAGATGCAAAGATACCGTTGAGTAGTTTTCTGTCCGACCTGTGTGTGTGTGTGTGTGCGCGCGCGCGCGCGTGCGTGCACGCCCTCAGGGCTTCACAATTTTGCTTAACTTTTTCACTCAAGACTTACACCCTACCACTGCCAGCTGGGGGTGTAGCAAAAGGAATAAAGGAACTCTGGGCACATGGGCAATCTAGAATAGATACTCAAGGAAAGAGAGACTGGAAGTTAGCTCAGGGGAAGGGACCTGTTTCCTGGGATAACAGTAACACTGCATGCCTTTGGATGGGTTGGGTAATTTCCCAAATGCTTTTGTACCCATGGTCTCATTTGATTCTATCTTCACATCCATCGTGTGCTGAGCTGGAGCTAAGCTGTAGGGTGCCATGATGGACAGAACAGGTGTGTCTGTTTCTCCCACAGAACTCAGACTAAATTGAAATCCAAAGCTGGCTGCAGTTCCTAGGAGAAAGTAAGACTTCCCACTGCAGACAATGGAAGATCATTGTGGCTTTTGTTTTTTATTTTTTGTTTGGGTGGTACTGGGGATTGGACTCAGAGCCTCACTTGTCAAGTTGGTACTCTGCCATTGAATCATATTTCCAGTCCTGCTTTTCACTGGTTGTTTTGGAGATACAGTTTAGTGAAGTGTTCTGCTGAGAGGGCCTCGGAACTGGATACTTGGGATCTCAGGCTCCTGAGTAGTAGGCTTACAGGCATAAGTTACTAGCACCCAGCTTTGTTGAAGGTTCTTGAACAGCTGGTTATTGTCTACTTCATGCTGAGTGTATGTAGTACATGGGGAATAGAAGAAATAGAAAAGGCACAATGTAGGTCAGGATAGCTGGGAAGAAAAACCATCCCTGATGGTCTGCTTGTGAGGTTAATGTAAGTAGATACATACTTAAGGACTGGGTGGGACAGTAGTGGCTGACTCTGATCTTACTGTGCCTCAGTTTCCTAGACTGTAAAATGGACACAATAGTAGTGACATTCTGTATACATTTGCTGTGAAGGTCAGATGAAGGAATGCAGCCTGAGTAGGACAGTGCACGGCACAGAATTCGTGGTGATGATAGATCACTGTCATTACCTGCATGGTCATCAGTGTCCTCTCTGCTGACGCATGGAGAGGTCAGGGGGCCTTACCCAATGACGGGACTTCAGATGAGCAGAAGGTGTGACACGGTGAAAGAAGCAGGCCAGAAGCAGACACTGGCCAAGTGAGGTTGATGCGATTTGGGTCAGCACTGAGTGGGTGTGAATGTGTGTGGCAGGTCCAGCACTGGGGGTGCTGCCCACAGTCTCCTCTGCCCACTTCTCTTTCTGGGGCCTCTTTGGGCTGCTGTGTTGCCACCCAAGGATTAGAAGCCACAGAACTTTCTCTGAGCTATCCTCAGAGCACTTGGTCACTCCCCAGAGGCTCAAATTAAGACATAATATGTCATTGATTAGTATGCAGAATCAGCCAGTGTCTGGTTGCTGTTGCCTTAAAGAAAACAAAAAGGAAAAACTTGATTTAGGGCAAATCTGCTGTGAGACAGGTCCTGGACGTCACGGGAATGGCTCTCCTTATTTATTGTTGAGTCTTTGGCTGTGACGACATTGATCAAGATGCATTATGTTGGACCCCTCGTGGCTCACACCTGTCATCCTAGCTACTCAGGAGGTTGCGATCTGAGGATCATGGTTCAAGACAGCTCAGGCAGGAAAGTCTGTGAGACTCTTCAGTGAACCACCAGAAAGCCAAAAGCGGAGCTGTGACTCAAGTGGTAGAGCAATTAGCCTTGGCACAACAACTCTCAAAAGACAGCACCCAAGTCCTGAGAGCAAGCCCCAGGACTGGCACCAAAAGAACAAAAAAGCACTGTATTTATAAACTGATTTGTTACATGGAAACTCTTTTGTACAACTACCTAAAGATAATAAAAATATGATTTGACTAGAAATCTTCAAGAACTGCTCTTTGGGGTGGGGAGAGGGCCATTTCTGTTCTTACCATAGTACCCCCCAACCCTTTCACTTGACTGTATTCCAGTAACTTCAAGAAAGCCAAGAGAGGACACACAGCTTTTTCCATGGCTCATGACATGTGAGATAAAACCATTTTTCACCAGTGTCCTGAACAAGATGGGTGGATTGGGAACAGCTCAGCCATCTGCTACCAGTGCTGGCAGCTTAATCGGAGCCGATGGATGAATTCCATGCTAGATGCACCGAGATGTGTAAACTCTCAGGAGAGACCCCCTCATGCACCTGTGCCTGAATTTGTTGAACCATAACAGAATTCCCCATTCTGTCTATCTGGGACAACCCCAAGAGACAAAATGTTAGCTGCTTGGTTTCTAGCTTAGTACCCATGGGCAGAGAGATGAATCCTTCACTCAGGGGCCTGGAGAATCTGGCAGGTGCATAGAAATCAGGGTCTTTGCCTTGGCCCTTGGAAGAGTACCGCAGCATTGATCTTGTTTACACGGTAGTGTTTACCTTTAAGGTAACCTTTCCAGGCAGTGTGCATCCATTGGCATCCAGCTAGACAGAATAACCTGGGGAGTCTCTCCAAATTCTCAAATGCTGCAAGCAATGTTGCAATCACCTGGGAGAATTTTTTTTAATCCCTCTACCCCGGCTGCATCCCAGATTGGTCATCTCTGGGGACAAAGCCCAGATGACCGTGTTTCTAGAGATCCTCAGATGACTCCATTGTACAGGCAAGTTTAAGAACTGCTGGTCTGGGTTCTGTACCGCTCTTGGGCAGGAAGAAGATGAGTGAGCACTTGGTGGGGGCGTGCTGGTTGGCCTACTTCAGGAGGTGATTCATTCAGCCCGTGGGGCAGACCTTGTCTGGCAGATTCAGTGTGGGCAGCAGCCATCCTACACTGGGTGCTGACATTCCAGCGTGAGGTTCATTGTGCCTGTCAGCCACACACAGAGCTCCTGGCAATCCCAGACTTCCACAGGGTGAGGTCAGGGCTGTTATCCTCTGTGCCTGGCTAGAAGGCGGACATGCCCGTGGCAACTTACGTCACTTCCCCAGGTTTGCTCTGGGGAAGGAAGAAAACAGATGGGTTTATCTGATGACAAAAAGGGGAACAGGAAGAAGAAAGAAAATCAAGAATGAGGCAGCTCTATTCCTGGCTGATTCCAAACCAGGGAAGAGTGGCCTACAAGGGCCTCAACACAGCTGCCTTGTCTAAACAGAAATGACTGTAGCTCGGTTGGAAACGGAGAGCACTTCCAGAGGTGCCTGCTGCTTTCCTTCTACCACCTAGCTCTTTTTGTTTTTGTTGTTTGGAGATGAGTACGAGCTACGCCTTAACTCCTGAGCAGAGGCAGCCTGTGAGCCTTGAAGATGGGCTGAACGTAGTACGTAACAGTGACCAGACAGCTGGTTGTTCTGACTGGAAGCTTCCAGAGGGAAGGCAGGATAAGCCACGCAGGCACGTCTGGTCCGTGGAGGTACGCATGGCTGATGGGATGTCAGGGGTTGGAGAGGAACGAAGTCAAATGAAGGTCTTCATTTTGAGGATCCCTGGATTCACACATTGACAGCAAATGAAGACAGTCTGAGATTCACACACTTGGTGAAATCACCTGACACACACAGGACACGTGTCGAAGGCCTGCTCCCTGGGGTGGTCTTCTACAGACACCTAAATAGACACCCAGGAAGAAGATGGTGGAGTGTCCTGACAGCTCATCCCATTCCCGAGGTTAGCGGTCCCGCCATGTCATTTTTACAGGATTCCCTGCGACCTTCGGCCTCTGCTCAGAGGAGCTGCCTTGTAGGGCTTGGTTTAGTAGCTGTGCACCTCAGCTCTGCAGCTCGGAGTTCCAGGCACTGTCATGGGAGGGGTGGGCCAGCCCCTCCAGCAGGAGGTGGTCACATGACCAACTGAGAGGGTGGGCTCCATTCCAGTCCCTGCTTGGCTGGGCACTAGCATTGGAACACGGCGATGAATCTGCTCTTCTTTGAGCTTTAGTTTTGTGACCTGTAAGGTAAGTCTACTCTAAGGAGAATGTAAGGGAAGAAATAGGGGAAAGCCTGGCACAGACTGGTCCTGTCGGGAGCCCTAGAGGAAGAGGACAGAGGGAGCAGACAGAGCGGGGAAAGATGATGTGACAGAACAAGAATGTCACCTCACCTCTGTGTGGAGGGATGAGAGGCCAGAGGCATGGACCGACCCCGGATACACTCACTCCTCTGGGCAGCCATGGGGGCCTGACATTTTATGGCCTCTGTGGGACTGGAAAGTGGTGGAGGAAGCGGTGGTTGTGCTATTCTACAATGACGCATGTCCCACCGACAGGCTGGCTGAAGGGGAAGGTCCGGGGTGAGCTCTGTGGCGGGTGTCCTGTTGTGTTTGGGTGGTGATGTAGTGTCAGGGCCCTTGGGAAATTCCCCAGCCAGGCCCACGGGCCCTCAAGGCAGGTGTCAGGTGGTGTGAGAGCCCTCCCTCTGTGGGGCTCCGTTTCCTCATTTGCCAAAGCAGACTCCACGTGTGCCTGAGTCTGCCCGATTCCTGAGATGGGGGTAAATGCTCGGTGGGTTTTGAGCAAGCGGCTCCCAGCCGCACAGGGCCACCGAAAGACCAAGCGGGGAAAGAGTGACAATGAAGCTGAGCGACATCCAGAGTTAGCTGAGGGACAAAGTTGCTTTCTCTAGTGTGACCAACACTGACCTCCAACTTCAACTTGTCCTCTAAGGCTAGGGAAAGGAGAGCTGGAGAATGGAGGGGGAGAAGGAATCACGATGTCATCGGAAGAGTCCAACTGGATAGACCTGGGTTTCTGCTCAGTTCTGCACATCTTGACAGGGGAATTAGGCAAGCTCTGTCTTGGTAATGAGCACCTGTAAATGGGGGTTATTGGATTATCCTTCAAAGTCTAAATGAGATCCCGTGTGCCGAGTACTTGACACAGAGGAGGCGCTCAGTATTGGCTGGTTGTCCCTGCCCCAGTAGAGAACGTTACTCTCAACTGTCACCTTCTCTACCAGTTCACACGTACACTTGTTGCATGCACGTACATGTGCCAGTGGTATGGGGCCTTAACTGGTGCCTGTATGTCTTTGTTCCCTGGGTCTGGGAGCATTCTTCCTTTCCTTCCCTCCCCTGCCCTTCCCCGACTCCTCCCTCCCCCCACCCCTCCTCTCTCCTTTTCCTTCCTTTTTGTGTGCAGGTACTGGAGCTTGAACTCAGAGCCTCACACTCTCCCTTGGCATTTTCACTCAAGGCTGTCACGTGAGCCACACCTCCACTTCCTGTCATCATCTCTATCGGCTTTTGCTGGCACTAAGTATACCCACTTGTATGTTGAGCTTGACTGTGGCTTCCTCAAGCAGACAGACCACAGCTTGTCTTTCTTTGTAACTTCCACAGCATCTGGAAACCTGCCTTCCTGACTGGGGAACTGGGTATATTTGGCCTCATTTGTACAGAGGGGGTAATGAGCACTTGTGAGCGGTAGGTAATTAACTATCCTCTGTGAGCAAATGTGGTTCTCCCCATTCACCAGGCTTTGTGGCCAGTACCTGGGCTTTCCCCGGGCAGCTGGCCTCATTGTTCCCACTCTTGCAGTTTGCTCCTTCCTTGGTGAGAGAGGTCTTTGGGAGGTGTGGCCATTCCCGTCGAATCCTGAGAACCACCATTCACCTCCACCACCACCCCACCCCCTTCTGTGTCTGTGCAGAATGTCTGCCCGCCGGTGGAGGAGACTCAGCGCCCGCCCACGCTGCAGGAGATCAAGCAGAAGATTGACAGCTACAATAGCCGGGAGAAGAACTGCCTGGGCATGAAGCTGGTGAGCAGCTGCCGCCCCCTCTGCCCACTCTGCCCCTTCCTGGCAGCGTGATCCTCTGCATTCCCAGGCTACACCCTTACAGTGCCTTCCCACTTCTCAGGGCTTCTGGAGACCTCATGGGTCATGGAAGGTTCCCCAGCCTGGTGGGCATGAGGCAAATAGAATGGGCTTTAGAATAAGATCCAGATCCCATCTCTATTCCATTCATGTTTTCCCTTTTGACTTTGGGAAACTCTTCACCTCTCTGGCACTGTAATGTGAAAATAGGAATATTTATGCCCAGATGTCAGAGATCTTGGTGGGAGTAAATGACAAACAATGACCAAGGACCCCATGTTGCCACAAAGGCCTCTTCCTTCCCATTAGATTGCTGGGTGCACGTATGGGCGTGGGCTGCAGACCTGCGCAGGTTCAGAAAGGCCATCTTCAGTGAGGAGCAGATAGTAGAAGCCTGCCCTCTGCTGGTGACTGGCAGCAACTGACATTTTGGGGCTTCACCCAAAGGTGAAGAAAATCCTGTGCCAGAAAACCTTGTCACCAATAGGCCCAAATTTATCTTAAACGCCGCAAACTCTTTGGGCTGGGTCTCTGGACATTATTCTAGAGTTTTCTTGAGCCTCCCTGTTTTGGAGATGCAAAAATAATAGGCCACTGCAGACCTTTCCCGTAAGAGTGAGAATTCACCACAGGCGATTGGTGTCTGCCTGGTTTCCTGAAGGAAACAGTGGCAGCCCCACTAGACCTCCCTGGGAGATGGACTCTGGACTTTCTCTGGTCCATGGGGAGAGGAAGGTGTCCCTTTCCTTCCAGCATCCTACGCTGGCAGACAGGACCTCAGGGAGATGGGGGTGGGGGTGGCTGGGGTGCCCCTGGGGAAATGGTAGACACAGTTGTGCAAGATGGGTCTGAGCCCATCCAGTGCCTCACACTTGCAGAGCGAAGATGGCACCTACACAGGTTTCATCAAAGTGCATTTGAAACTTCGACGGCCAGTGACGGTGCCTGCCGGCATCGGACCCCAGTCCATCTACGACGCCATCAAGGAAGTGAACTTGGCAGCCACTACGGACAAACGGACATCCTTCTATCTGCCACTGGATGCCATCAAGCAGCTGCATATCAGCAGCACCACGACAGTCAGCGAGGTCATCCAGGGGCTGCTCAAGAAGTTCATGGTGGTGGACAATCCCCAGAAGTTTGCACTTTTTAAGCGGATCCACAAGGATGGTCAAGGTAGGAGAGACCTCCCAGCCAGAAATTACCCTCCGTGACTCTCCACTAAAACCCCTGCCAGCCCTGGGTGGGTGGGAAGAGCGGGCTTCTGTGCACCAGGAACCCAACTGTCCGCATGGTCATTCAGAGCCACAGAAGAGCCAGGGACGTAGTCTGGGCAGCTCTCGCCCTCTGTTGTACCCCTAACTCTGCCTGCACAGGAAAGCCTCACCCTGAGCTCCTGTTTCCTCTTCTGGGGAGGGGTGGCATCTGCCCACCACTCCTTATCTTTTGGGAAATGATGTACATGGAAACACCAAGATAAAAGATTCTCCCAGTTTCTTTTTTTCCTCTGTGGGGCTAGGGCTGGAGCCGAAGGCCTCATGCGTGTTAGGCAAGTGCTCTGCCATCTAGCTACAGACACACCTGCCCTATCTGCTCTTGCTTGGTTCATGTAGGTCCACTTCCAGCCCCACCTCCGCCTTCCCAATCCTGTCCCACCCAGCTCCAGCCCCATCTGTCACCGACGCCTCCTCCTCCTCCTCTTCCTTCTCTTCTGAGATGAGTGCCCAGCCCCTTTTCTTGGTTTGCAGTACTCTTCCAGAAGCTCTCCATTGCCGACTGCCCCCTCTACCTGCGCCTGCTTGCCGGGCCCGACACTGATGTCCTCAGTTTTGTGCTAAAGGAAAATGAAACTGGAGAGGTTGAGGTAGGTCTGCAGACTTTGCACAAGACCAGCCCTCAGGGGTAACTGGGTGGGCACAAGTGGGCATCCGAACTGCCCACTGTAGGCAGGAGCCATGAGGCAGCGGCGGCAGCAGCAGCAAAAGGACTGCTGGAGAGCTGGGCTGGGCAGCGTGTTGGGCCAGAGGCTTGGCATATAAGCCAGGATTGTCAGCCCCCAGGGGGAGCAAGTCACAGCCTGTGCCTGGCAAAGCCTATGGGAAGAAAAGAGTTTGTGTGCTGGCTCTGAACACCAAAGGTAGAGGGGACCAGAAACTCCCTGTGTTCAGGCGCAAGCTCTTTTTGCTTAGCAAGCTCCACCTCTGAGTTTCACTAGGTAATGATATTTGTCTTTCCTGTTCTTAGAACACCAATTTCCTTCCTCCAGTGAAGCTAACTAATATCTGGTCTTATGGCACAAATGGGGTGAAACCAGATTGGTGCCCCCTAGAGCCTTGGAGGGTGAAGCCTTTGAGGAGCGACAGATGGAGGAGGCTGGGGGTCTCGGTTTAATGGGGGGGCCTTGCTGCTTGGTGGTGGAGATTTAGAGGAGACGTAGGGCCGGCAGGGCTCTGTCCCCACCTGTGCTAGGGCAGCGCGGCTCCCATCAGCCCAGTCTCTTCAAGCTATGGAAGAGCTTGTTTGGAAAATGGATTCTACTGGATGGGTGTGAACACTGCTGGTCCTATAGGAAGATCATGGGCCTAGGAGTTCAGAGACCTGAGTTTAGTCCTAGTTTGCATTCTGCTGCCACCAGCTCCTTAACTTAGGGTTGGCCACCTTCCCCTGCGGACCCCAAGTCTCTCATCTAGGTAGGGTGCTCAGGAGTCTCATTCGCTGGCCCCATTGGGACCTTTGCTCCTGGGTCAGGCTGAGAGAAGTCAGACTTGTTTTCTGCCCTGAGGAGCCTGGTCCCTCTGTACAAGCCAGAACGGAGGCCCACCATAGAGTGCCCTGCCACCTGCTCTGCCAGCACAGACAGAGGCCCCCTCAGCCCACCGGAGGAAGTAGGCCCAGAGGGTAGTTTAAGTGTTCAAAGTCAAATAGCTGGTGAGAGGTGACCAGGCCCCAACATCAGCATCCTGAGACTTGGTCCACCCAAGCTCCATCCTTGGCAGGCGCTAGGCAGTGGCAGAGCATGTATGAACCACTCATGTGAGCTGCGTGAAGATGGCGGCAGGGCTCTAACCCATTTCTTCCTGTCTTTCCTCCTCAATCTCCCTCGCCCCTCACAGTGGGATGCCTTCTCCATCCCTGAGCTCCAGAACTTCCTAACAATCTTGGAAAAGGAGGAGCAGGACAAAATCCAGCAAGTACAGAAGAAGTATGACAAGTTCAGACAGAAACTGGAGGAGGCCTTAAGAGAATCCCAGGGCAAACCTGGGTAACCAGTCTTGCTTCCTCTCCTCCCTGTACCCCCCCTCCCAGATTTATTTTTATTATTAATTATTATTTTGCAACAGACACTTTTCTCAGGACACCTCTGGTGGGTACATTTGTGCCTGCCCAGCAGTTCCAGATGTGGCACGAAGTTGCTTCCGTGGACAAGCGTTTGTGTAGGGGCTGATCCTCACCCACCCCTCAATGCCCCTCTGCCAGTGATCAGTACGTGTGTGAAATACACAGTGTCCATCATCTCCTCTCCATCTGCAAGCCTTCGACAAACCAAATAGTGGCCTCTCTGGTCACCAAACTGGAATCTTAGCACACCAGTCGGTGAAAGACAAAAGGAAAGGAAAAAAGGGTTCGGAACTCTGTGTTCTTCCTCTGGCTTCGATTCTTCAGTTTCTCTTTATTTGCCACCACCAGTACCTTTATTTATGAGTCAGACATTGTAGCATATCTCTTTAGTAATATCTGAGCTGAGCCTCTAAAAGTAGGATGAGGCTTGTAAAAGAGCTGTCCCCTTCCCTGTAGTGCCAACGAGTCACACTTCAGGGAAATGGGTCCGGTCACTGGTCTGGGATGCTCAGGGGGGTCGGGTGGGGGGACCAAAGGTGAGGTTGGCTCAGAGATTTCCAGAGAAGCCACAGGCTGCTCTGGCCCCGGCCCAGGCCCTGACGCCGGAAGAGACTGTGCATATGTAAATCCAAAGGCATTCACCTGCGCATGTGTGGTACTGAGTCACATCATTGCCAATAGCAGTTCGTGTTTAAGTTACAAATCTAAATTCTATAGTCATCATCCTCATGTGTTCCCACCAAAGGGAAATCAGCCATTCACCATTAAAAGTCTCCTGTGGAACCAAGAAGTCAGGCAGTTAAGAAGCAGCCAAAACAGCACCGCAGGGAAACCTGTCCAGGCTGTCCTCAGAGAGTGGAAGCGTGCGCCGCCCTGGTCTCCCCGTGACCTCCGGCACTGCCTTTCTTCTCCCACAGGGATGCTGGGATCTTCAGGTGCTGCCCAAGGAGTGGCCTTCATTACAGAGGATCCTCCAACTTGGCCAGCTTGGAGCCCTTTCTGTTGAGTGAGGCCTACCCGCCCCGGCCTCCACATTGACCTCAGTGCCTTTTTGTTTACACAGAGAAAGAAGAGACAGAGCAGGGTTTGGGTGCTTGAAGTTCTGCTACTGGCTTATTCCTGCCAGGAAGCGGCCAGTGGCTCTCTGGGAGCCCTCACTCCACTTCTTCCCATCTAGGTTCCCGGGCTAGGACTTCCCAGAAGTATTATCAGACACCCATGCACAGGAAGGACCCGACTCTTGACTCTGGACATAAAATTCGAACTTAAATTAGCCAGACAATTCCAGCAAGTAGCCAGGACTGCAAAGACACTCCATTTTGGACAGAGAAGGACTTGTCATTTTCAAAGCAGGGCCGGTGTTCCAATCCAGCCTCCAGAGACCATTGCTTTGCTGTCCTTTACCTTCCCAGGGCCACCCTGGGGACCTGGAGCCCAAGCTTCTTCATGTAGCTTTAGAAGTTCCCTCCCTCTCCCAGGCTGAGTCCCCTCTGCTCCTCCTGATCCCAGAGGAATGCTGATCCCTCATCACCCAAACTGTGCTGTCTTCAGAGCTACAAAAGCAACCCAAGCTAGCAACTCTAAAGGATGATACAAGCCACAGCCCCCTGCTTACCTGCCATCTCTTTCTCAGCCTTAGCACTTCCCTCCCTGAAGGACGCCCCTCTGTGTCCCCGCTGCTGTGTGTGGCCGGGAGCTGCTGGCCTTCACCCTTGTTCTGCATGTCTAACCCAAGAAGGCATGGCTCCGCACCCCCGCTGCCAGTGCTGCTGAGGGCTTCCCCGCACAGGGATAGCTAGTTTATTTTTTTGGAAGAAAGTCGTGTACATATCTATCTATATATATATATATACATAGAAGCATATAGCTATATATAAAGAGAGAAATAAAACGTGTTTATGAAATAAGAAAATTATGGGAAAAATGCAGACGTTAAAGCACAGTTAGACCCAGGACCTAGGCCGAGGTCTGAGCCTCTGGGAAGTAAGTGTAGAATTCCCTCCCAGGGGTGGGCATAACTGCTGGTAGTGCCTTCCTTGGTTGTGTTGCTGTGTGTGTGTGTATGTGTGTGTGTGTGTGTGTGTGTGGATATATTTTGTGTTTTACGAATCTTTTCTTTTTAAATGTCTTTCTCATATGAGTTTTAAAAAAAAGTAATAAAAGCTTGTTGTACACATGATTCCCGGTGGTGATGTCTTCCATGAACTTTATCATCTTAGGGAAACTGGATTGGGGACAAAGATGACACACAGATGACAAGAACAGGTACTTTTGCCAGGAGGCAAAGGAATGAAGGCTACTGTTCCAGTGCTTGGGAGAAAATGGTCCTGATATGGGGAGAGAGGACATGCTGTAGGAACAGTGAGTTAGGAAAAAGCAGGAGCTAAGGATGGTGAAATCTCAGGACAGACTACTGAGGTAAGCAGTTGTTCTTTTATTTCTGGAATGATTTAAAAATTAAGATAGAGCCAGGCACCGGTGGCTCATGCCTGTAGCCCTACTACTCAGGAAACTAAGATCTGAGGATCTCGGTTCAAAGCCAGCCTGGGCAGGAAAGTCTGTGAGACTCTTATCTCCAATTAACCACTAGAAAACAGGAAGTGGAGCTGTGGCTTAACTGATAGAATGCTAGCCTTAAACACAAAAGCTCAGGGACAGCACCTAGGCCCTGATTTGAAGCTTCGTAACTGCCACCAATAAATGAATGAATGGTAGGGGTGTAGCTTTGAAAATTTAAGATCATTTCACATGAAGGAAGACAGAAAAATTAAAGGATAGTCCTCTCATTTAGGTATCCTGGCTTCTAGCAAAGGACTATCTCCATAATCACAAAAAATTGCCACATAAAAGTTATTAAAGTTGGGAACTGGTGGCTCACCCCTGTCATCCTAGCTACTCAGAAGGCTGAGATCTAAGGATTGCAGCTCAAAGCCTGCCTGGGCAGATAAAGCCAAGACTTTTATCTCCAGTTAACCAGCAAAAACGCTGGAGGTTGGGGGCATGGCTCTACTTGCTCTACGAAAAAGCTAAGCAAAAGTGTGATGCCCTGAGTTAAAACCCAAATACTGGGACCAACAAAAAAGTTATTAAAAAGTTTGTGCCTGTCTTCCAGGTTGATCATGTACTGTGCAATGAACAGGGCCCTTGGGTCCAGAGGCTCTCCAGAGCTCCTCATAAGAGAACTCCCTATCCACCACACGTGGTTAAAATTACCCAATTTCGATTCGCACCTGTAACAACGGTCTACTTAGACCTCCAAGAAGTATTCCTTTCGATGACTTTGCCAAAATACAGAAACAAAGCAGTTTCAGCTTTTCATTGAACACAGCATAGGGTTAATATGTTCATAGTGGTGAGTTTGACCTTGATATAGATCACTTGGCTTAACACAGATCCACCATACAGTCAGATTCTATGCTGACTCTCACACATCTCCGTGCTGTTCAGGGCTGGGGAGAAATGATTCAGTACAAATGTGTCACCATTACAGGAAACATCATTGGAAGCACAGGTCTTGACAGCACTCTTGTCAGAGCAGAGAGTCCTGGATTTAACCACAGTTAATAAGAGATGCACCTTTACTCTAGTGGGATCCAGCCCCAGTACTTACTGGCTTTATGTCTTCAGCAAGGATTAACAAGACAACCTCTCAGAGCCTCTAAGCCCTCCACAATTGCACAACACAGATGGTGTTGGTGAAGTAACTTTGCATTGCGTGCTATCTGGTGGTTGTTTTTTTAATTCATGGGAAGCCCAGATTTTATTACTACTGAGCACACCCCACTCCACATCACTGGCTGTCTAGAAGCTTCGTTATAATAGGACCATTTAGGGCCAATTTCTATATTTACAGGTTCCACATGTTCATGACAGTAGATGGGTTAGTGAGGATTAGTCAAAAGGCCAGTTCTGGACCTGGTAGCAAAAGTTAGGAGACACCAAACACATTTTCACACCCATCCTTTTCTTCCTTTCCAGGCCTCACATGTGTCATCTGTGGACACTGATTCTTTCCAAGCCTTTCTTACCTCAGCATTTAACAAGTGAAATGAGAAAGAATAAAAAGTCTATGAAAGTGTAATTCACTTTTTGAGTGTATGTGCTGGAGTGGGGCTTAAACTCAGCCTCACTTTTCTTTTCTTTTTTTTGCCAGTCCTGGAGCTTGAAATCAGGGCGTGGGCACAGTCCCTGAGCTTTTTTTTTGTTCAAGGCTAGCACTGTACCACTTGAGCCACAGCACCACTTCTGGGTTTTTCTGTGTAGGGGTGCTGAGGAATCAAACCTGGGGCTTCATGAATACTAGGCAAGCACTCTGTCACTAAGCCACTTTCCCAGCCCATCAGCCTGTCTTAGTTAGCCTTTTCTGCTTACAGTTCTCTATTATTTGAGCCACACCTCCACTTCGAGCTTTTTGCTAGCTAATTGGAGATAAGAATCTCAGATTTGTCTGCCTCAAGCCTCAATCCTTAGTTCTCATCCTCCTCCTAAGAAGCTAGAATTCCAGGTGTGCGCCACCAGTGTCCAGTTTGATGGCAAAAGTCTAGGAATGCATGAGATTTAACACAGCTAAACAGTAAATGGAGGGACAAGATCAGTTATTCTGAACATTTCTGGCTTCAAGTGATCTCATCAGAATTTGACGAAAGCACAGATTGTTTCTTAGAAAAACAATTCTGCAGACTCTTACGCAGCACCTCAAGGAGTACACAGACCTTCTGAAGACTGAAGGCAGGTCTACAAGGTGGGGCTAAGACTTCACTGGAGCAAAGCTATCATAGAAACTGTGATAAACTGGGGAGAAATCTGGATCATGCAAAAACTCATGTTCTAAGTGCTGTGTGTTCTGTCTAACTAGCAGAAATTCTACAGTAATTTATGTTGTGCCTAGGTCACAGGAGCCCCACCAAGAAGACCACCGAGAGTCAGACTTTACAGCTGTTTTAAGGTTTTATTTAGATGGGCTGCAGCTCGGGCCTTGTACTACACTCCGACACAGCAGAGCCTAGGAGGAGAGCCCCGAGCTAAAGATTTGCAGGGGTTATAAAGGCACACAACCAACCAGGTGTTTGGATTACCACCACATGTTGCTCTGCTAGAAATAAGCAACAAGTGGTCACTGCCTCAAAACTTTAACCCTTCAATTTAGAGACAATTCTTTCTTCTATTACCTTTGTTTTTTGTCGGCCATGAGGCTTGAACTTGGGGCCTAAATGCTGTCCCTGAGCTCTTTTGCTCAAGGCTAGTGCTCTACCACTTTGAGCCACAGGACCACTTCCAGTTTTCTGGTGGTTAATTGGAGACAGGAGCCTCACAGGCTTTCCTGCCGGGGCTGGCCTCAAACCGTGATCCTCAGATCTTAGCATCCTGAGTAGCTTAAGATTATAGGTGTGAGCCACTAGCACTTCTGTAACACTTCTGTTATCTTAATTGACAGAGAACAACTTGGTTCTGTTTTCTATAAGACTAATTCTTTAGAGATGAAAAGGGATTATTTTGAAGCCAGGAAGTTAATCTGCTGGTGGGAACAGATGAGCTGGAGGCTGTGAAGTATGAGATAGATCTAAACACCAGGAAGACCCCACCTGCCTGAACTCTGAATGGGTCAGCCTGCCTTCACAGTAGGGAGGGGCGAGTCCCCGAAGCCACACCAAGGAAATGGAACTGTGCGTTGGCTTCTTCTGCCCATTTCAAATGTTTCTGACATCAGAAGTTAGTACTTTTTTCACTAAGTAGAGAAAACAAAAGAACCATGTACAAATTAGAATAAACCCTTTGAGTAAAGAATTAAAGTTTTTATTTGTAAAAGCTGACAATGCCCATATAAATTACCAGCTGGGCCCATCACAGGAAACAAGGGCCTCTCACTTCTTCTTGCCAGGTTTGGGAGCTTTTTCTAGGCCTTGGATGTGTTTTCGAGGGAGCCGATACTCTTCTAAAATCCAAAAAGCAGAAAGTACTCAGTGGAGCCTGGTCTGGCTCTCCTACTGCCCCTCCCCCACTTGCCCTGTCTCAGGATGTCCCTCCTTGGGCCCTGCCCACCGCCCTTTCCTACTGGCCGGAGTGAGCTCATTCCCACTATCCAAGGCTCTGTGCCAACTCCCAACACGTGATCTGCTCTTCTGCACCCAGCTCCAGCTCATTCCCTGGGGATGCCGTCCGGGATGGACCATGGGCTGTCTCAAGGCAGAAGAATGTGCCTGGATGATTTCCACACTGCTAGCTGCATTCCAGGTTCTAGAGGGCAGCAGCCAGGAGAAGGCATGGGTCCGTGCTCCCTTCTGTGCTCCTCCACCTTCCCGTTCCTTCTCAACACCCCACAGAGGGTTCCCATATAAAGGGGCTCAACTCTGATGTAAACTGGGGACCGGCCACCAGCCATAAAACTGATCTACTGATGAAGCATTTCCTATGTGCAGAGCCTGAGGAGGAGACAGTGGGGAACAGGTGAGTCTCTGCCTGAGGAGCTCAGCCTAGCAAGCGGTTCGGACATTAGAGAAGAATCAGCCATGCTGCAGACACTAACAGAAACGTAAACACGATTGGAAGTGTGACATTAGCAGTCTTCAAGATGCTCACGTAGAAATGGAGCCTGACCCCTGAGCTGAGTGAGCCTTAAAGGACAGACTTGGGTATGGGAGGCGCCAGCCGGGTGAAAGGTTAAGTGGGATGCACCAGGAAGAAACCATCTGGGCTGGGGCTGGGAAAGGATGTGGGGGCTGCAGAGCAGAACGAGAGTGAAGCTGGGAGAGGCTTATTTACTGAGCACTGATACTTATTCTGAAGGCACTGAAGAGACACAGAAAGCTTTTACAGAGGAGTGATCACATCCTACTTGTTTTAGAAAGCTGACTCAGGCAGAGTGAGGGGAGGGTTTGAGCTGAGGACAGTCTGGATGCTGGTGACCCACACTGAGTAGGAAGAGCCGAGAGTGGAGAGGAAGGCGGGTCCTGAGCCCACTTGTGGCACTTAAAAGCTGGGGAGCTCCAGACAAGGTACTGAACCTCTCTGGACCTCTCGCTCTTCATTTGCTAAACAGGCAACAGTCCAGCATTGCTTTCATTAGAGAGAAGCTGCCAGAATCCCCTGGTATGCCTGACAGGATGTTAGGATGCTTCGTGAATGTTTTCTAGAAAAGGAGGACCAGAAAGAAAACGGTATGTACAATGGAGACAGCACTGTCTGTGGAAGAGCCAAACGTGATTCAGACATTGGTTCCACCTCCTGCCAGCTGCTGTAAACAAAATGGACATCGGTATGTGCATTTGCAATGTTCCTGGACTTATGACAGAGTTATGGCCCATAATGCATGGTAAAGTAGAAGCTGTGCAGGTTGAAGATGCACATAATACAGCTGACCAGCTCAGTAGGTCCGTGCTGTGGAGTACCTGATCTTCACTCCATGATTACCTGGGGAACTGGGCGTTACTGCCACTGAACATCTGGAGCTGCTGGGCACACGGCCCAGGAAAAGTTCAAAACTCAGACTGAAGTTGAATTCACTTCTGAATGTGTTATCACTTTCGTGTCATTGTGAAGTGGACCCACCGAAGACCAACATATCTGTCCGTATACAGGAATTATGATGCCTAGACCCTGAGGGGTGGATGGGAAGATCTTTACCAAGCTAGCCCAATGTTGAGGGATGCTCACCCAGCAACAGCCGGCCCAGGTGGTGCACCTGGTTCCCCTGGATCTGCACCTGCAGGCTGTCCTTGGCCCCGGGGGCAGGAGTGACCGTGGTGCTGGCCTGGCATCGCTGCTGGAGGATGGCAGCCACTGAGCATGGATCCAGACCATACGCCTCCAAATTCCGGACCACAGTCACCTGTGGGGAGGGGGCGACAGTAGTGATGCTGGGTGCAGACCACGCCCCCTCCTCCACCAGAAGGCTGACTCTAGGAATTGCATCTGCCAGTACTTTAGTGTGTATCTTCAAAAGATACAATTCTCTTGTTGCTCTGAAACAAACTTTTTCTCATGTATGACTAAACATGGTTTAAAATTTTTTTCAAAGTGTTTTTTATAGTCAGGGTGGGTGGGAGAGGGATGCTATCAAGAAAGTCTCTGGAAGTTCCCAAAACCTTAGACTTGCAGGACACTCCAGATAGAGGATCTTGGAATGACTGACAGCCCATCAGGAAGCCACGCTTTCTTGTATGAGCCCCTGACTGCATCTCCCCCCATGTGCTCACCTGATCTTTGCTTGTCCACCTTCGGGAAATAACTCACTATTTTACGACACACCAACTTCAACTTTGGTCTGTTCTGATTATCACTAACAGAAAACTTGGGTTTAAACTAATACACATAACATTGTTTAATATAACATCTAGCCCATAATGATTGTTAATCAAGGTTGTCACGGCCAATTCTCATTTATCATGACTGCTTATTTTCCAAGTACTATTCTAGGCAATTCACCCATGAATCTTCCTTCACTTGGCCCTTGTAGTGTCTGAGTAACTTGCTCAAGGTCAAGAAGTAAAGCAAAACAAAACAAAACAAAAAACACCTGTTTTGACTCCAGGTCTGATTCCAAAGCCCATGCTTACACCCTGAGACCATACGGAAGTTCTCAATTGCGAACCCACATGTGACTTCTTGCAATTTCTACCCATGATGGCAGTCTGTCTTCTCCAGGCTTGCAGAAGGGTACTCTTTTTCAGGAAACAGTTTTCCACATACTTAAGGACAGGTGTAATTTGTTACCTACAATTTTGTGTTGCCAAACTAAACATACTTGGTTCTTTCAGCTATTTGCACTGAGCAAGACCCAAAAGGTAAAAGACTCTTAAGAGCTGAGCACCTATAATATAGTACACTAAGGGAAAACAAACAAAAATAAAATCTTGTTTACTTTTAGAAACAGACCTTAACAAATTTCCAAGCACAAAATCCAAGGAGGCCGGGAGTGGGTGGTGGGGAAGCAATCAGGTCTACCTGCTCCATCCAAGCTCACTCCAGGCATCACAAGCATGAGTGTTTCAACAACAATCCTTGAAATGTTGAAAGCAAATCTAAAACCCTCCAATCACATTAAGAAGACTAGAATGTCAAGTGACATTAAATCACTCGCCATTCTCAAACATTATATATATATATATATATATATATATATATTTTTTTTTTTTTTTTTTTTTCGGGAAGGGGTAGGTTTATTCAGTAGTTCTGCTGGGACCAGACCAGGTTGGCCCTCCACGCGGCTGGGAAAGGCCTGGGAAAGAGCTGGGAAAGACAGCTGGGAAATAGAGAAAGCTGGGAAAGAGAGGTGGGAAAGAGAGAGGTGGAAAAGAGAGAGGTGGGAAAGAGAGCTAGAAAAGAGAGCTGGGAAAGAGAGGTGGGAGAGAGAAGAGAAAGCTGGAAAGAGAAGAGAGAGCTGGGAAAGAGATAGCTGGGGAAAAGAGCAAACATTTTATATTTTTAAAGTTACCTTTTTATTATAAGCTCTCTGAGCCAGAGTGATGTCAATGGGACAGATTTTCCCTTTCTTCACCACAGGCTCTTGCCCAGGAAAGGTCACTTGATAGGCAGGCTGCAGTTTTTCCAAACATCTGGAATAATAACAGTCCTGGGTAAGGAAATACCAGAAGCAACACAACCGTTTTCCCATGCCTGCTCCCAGTACGTGCTGAACCGTCTCCTGGCCTGAACTGGGTACACTGCCTAGCAGCAATGGTTTGCGACCTGGCTACACATTACAACCGTTCAGATCATTTAGGGGCTGCATCCAGACAATCAAACCAGCACCAGACCAGGCCTATGTGTTCATTAAAATGCCCCAGGAAGCAGCCACAGCTCAGACCTACTGACTCAGGGAAGGAAAACACCAGTGACCAAGCCCTTCCCTCACCTAGCCGATTGGCTCCAAAACTGCTTTACCTTTTCTGCCATGTTTCCATAATGCACCTTTTACACATACCTCTGGAATTGCTACCTTTCACCTAACAAAATCTTCTCCTGGTGTCATATATATTAGAGCTGATAAAATTTTCTAAAAAAGGTCAGACAATAATTATTTTAGGCTTATCAGACCATCTGATCTGCAACAACTACTCCACTCTGCCACTACAGCACAAAGCCTTCTACAAACCATACATAAATAGGTGAGGCTGTGTTCCGATAAAACTTTACAGAAACAGGTGGTATTGGCAGGTCAGATTTGGCCATGGGCTGATTCCTGATACAAATTAACCTTTCCTTTGCAAACTTTAAAACAATTCCCCCAACCTTCTTTTGTTTCTCTTTATGAACTTACTGTGTGTGTGCGTGCGTGTGTGCGCGTGCACACGCATGCGTACTTATACGTATATGTGCAGGCACCAGTACTAAGGCTTGAGCCCAGGGCCTGGGCAATGTCCTTTTTTGCTCAAGGCCAGTGCACTACCACTTGAACCACAGCTTCACTTCTGAGGATTGGGTGATTAATTGAAGAAAAGTCTCATGGACTTTCCTGCCTGGGCTGGCTTCAAACTGTAATCCTTAGATCTTAGGCTCCTGAGTAGCTAGGATTACAGATGTGAGTCACTGGTGCCTGGCAAACTTACTGCTTTTACTGCTAGCCTTGAACTCATGATCCTCTAGCTCAACCTAGTATTACAGGCATGTACCATCACACCCTGCTGAAGTTCTTAGTTTTAATTAATGTTCCTTTCTTTCTTCCTCTCAAGTTCTTCTCCTATGTTATGCTGATTCAAATTGTCCTAGAGACCTTTCACATCAGAATAACTCAAGTCTGTGTTTATATACACTGACCAACAGGAAGAAACTCACAGACTAAGAGAGTGAGGATCTAGAAGTTCAACTAAGGAAAGGAGGCAGAAAAACTGGAGAGAGCCTGCCAGTCCCCATTACCTGCTTAGAAGACTGTCCCATGGAAGCATCATAACTGTGTGCTGTTCATTTTTCTCTAAAATGCAGTCAGAAAGGATGGGATCCAATTTCACCAGACTATAAAGTGAAAGAAGCAGCATTAAGGAAATCTAAGATTCAACCTTTCTGAACCAAGAGGTGATTTTGGATTCACCTCTGTATCACCTTTTCAGTTACCCAGGGTCAGATGCAACTGATCCACTGGTGGAGAAGCGAGAGGCAGGAAAATGTGGGATGGGCTAGATCCAAAGACCAGGATTCCTGGCTCAGTTCCATTAGTAACCAGGAGACTGTAGCTTTCCTGGCTTACTTTTACTTGGCTGGCAAGGAAGGATGACAAGAAATGGGAACATAATGGGAACTCCCCAACTTGACCATTGTACAGATGCTTTCATATATTGAACTATCACATACTGCCCCATACATAGTGTGCAGCTCCATGGCAGAATGTGAACCTAGCATGTGTGAGGCCCTGGATTCCGTCCCTAGTACCACAAAATCAGGAATGATTCAAAATAAGAACAGGTACTTGTGTGAAATGGGGTCAAGAGGAAATGGATAGCTGAATGGAGAGAAGAAGAGGAGAGAATGGAGTCCAAAAGCCAATGTATATCCTACAAAATTAAGTGAGGGAAGGAGTGGATTGGGAGGGACGAGTGAGAATGTTGAAAGAGGTGAAATCCGCCAAGGCGCACTGCATTCACAAACTGCTTTGTTGAATGACAACTCCTTTCTGTAAACACTTAAAGGATAATAAATAAACGTAAATGCTTTTTTAAAAATGAGGACAAGTCAGTTGTAATGGCTCATACCTATAATCCCAGCACTCAAGACACTGAGGTGAGTAGATCATGAGTTGGAGGCCAGTCTAGGCTACAAGTTCAAGGCCATCCTGAGCTACATAGTGAAATGAGACGCTGTCCCCCAAACCAAGGACTAGGGCTATAAGTGCTAGGCAGAGGGCTTGCCTTGTATGCATAGGGCCCTGGGTCTGATCTCCAACACTGCCAAAAAAGAAGTATATGGGAGGGGGTGGGTAGTAGATTAGACTATGAATCTCTCTCTCTCTCTCTTTTTTTTTGGTATCATGAGGACATCTTTTTAAGTTAAAAAAAGAAAATGTAACAGTACAGTATGCTTTTCTATTGACAGTTCATTTGTGTCCTGGTATTAAGAAAATAATTCAGCTGGATACTGTGGCTCATGTCTATAATCCTAGAGGAGGCAGTAAATAGAAAGGTTAAAGTTTAAGGCCAGGGCTAGGAAGGTGGCTCAGTGGTAGAGTGCTTGCCTTGCATGCCTGAGGCCCTAGGTTCGATTCCACAGCACCAAATAAGCAGAAAAAGCCGAAGTGTTCAGCAAAGCAGTTTGTGAGTACAGTGCACCTTGACTGATTTTACCCCTTTCACCATTCTCACCTGTCCCTCCCAACCCACCCCTTCCCTCACTTAATTTTGTAGGTGCTGTGGCTCAAGTGGTAGAGCGCTAGCCTTGAGCTGAAGAGCTGAGGGACAGCGCCCAGGCCCAGAGTTCAGGCCCCACGACCGACAAAAAAAAAAAGTTTAAGGCCAGCCTGGGCAAGAAGCTCCATCTCAACAAAAAAGCTAGGCAAGGTGGTATGTATCTGTAGTCCCAGATACAAAAAGCATAAGTAGGATGATGATAGTCCAGTCTGACATGGAAAAATATGAGACCCTAGCCAAAATACAACCAAAGTAAAAAGGGCTGGGGCCATAGCTGAAGTGGTAGAGCTCTTGCCTGGAAAAGCAAAGCCCTGAGCATAAACCTCAGTAACACTCCCAGAAAAAGAAAAGAAAATCATACCTGCCCCCTCAAGAAAAAAAAAAATTACCAGAAGGTTCCAATGCCAGCTCTCTGCACTTGAAGATCATGGGGGCCACGTGTGGCCCACTTACTTGGTGACAGTCAATGCCCACTGCATTTATGAATCTAAAGACCCTGGCCAGTTTCTCTGGATGTCACAGCCACTGTTTGGGGGCCCGGCCCGGCTTGCTTCTAGGATGCTGTAACTTTCCTCTCCATTCCGGTAGCCACCGTCCCCCCCCCCGCCCTGCATCTACGCCACAGAGGAAGGAAGGCATGACCACAGCCCTGCCTCCTCCTGCACTCACTTTTTGTTGTTTGCATCAACCAGGTCATTTTTCTTGGCGTAGTCAATGATGATGGCTCGGACCTCACCACCCTCCAGAGCACTCCCCTTCCTAGGAGAGAAGGGACCCCGGTTACTGTGACTGCTAGGAGGTGAACTGCAAATACCAACTCACTCCCTACTCCTTGGCTTCTGACCTCTACTTTCTTTTCCCTGTCTGAGCCAAGAGGGACTGTGCGAAGAACAGCTGGGTAGGAAGGAAGAGACCGAGTCTCCTGAGCTTATCTAGAGAAATGCCCTGGGGAAGGGGGCTAGAAACTGAACTGGGGAGAAAGGGGGCCACAGGGGTTGAGTGGGCTCCACCAGTCCCAGGAGCACTCACTACTCAGGGTACAGTACAGGAAAGGAAGCATAGGCCAGAACAAACACCATGCGGGCAGAGAAGGGCTGCTCTCCCCAGACTTACTTGTGGCCAGACGCCTGGAAGAGCAGGGCCATGCTGGCTGGGACACAGTAGAGGGATTTTATATCTGGAGGGTGATAGGGCTGTTCCGTGCCACCCTCCGGCACAGCCAGGGAGCTCGAGGAGGGCTCAGGCACCACCAAAGATGAGATCCTGAAACCCAGCAGGAGGAAAGAAAAAACAAAACACACATTTTATACTAGTGCCTCTCCCTTTTCTGTGCCTGTGGTCACGCCCACACTGGGAGATGGCCACACCCCCATCTGAGCTCAATGGCCACACCCCCTCACTTACCTGGGGTGCTTCCAGTCCACAGCCACGATGCTCTCGACCCCCTTGCTCAGTTCCTTCACCTGGACAATCTGCTCCTGCTGCATGTGCTGCAGGAACTTAGAGAGCTAGGGGAGAGAGGCCAGGGTAGGGGTCTTCACTGACTCCCCACACCTGAGCCCAGGAAGTACCGGACTGAGCGATGCAGGAACTAGAGGGCTGGGACTAAAGGAGGAACTGGGAGCCCCCTGCTTGCCCCATGGGTACAGAAGCAAGAAGCTGTTAGAGACCAACTGTCCCATGAAGACTGTCAGAACTCCAACCAGACAAGAAGGAGTCAGGGGAAAGAGGAGATGGGTGTCCCAGCCCTGGGGTTTCTTTATTCTCAGAGTCGAAATCTTTTTTTGTGGTGCTAGTGCTTCTTGGCTGAAGGCTGGCACTCAACCACTTGAGCCACAAGTCTACTCCTGGCTTTTTGCTGGTTTCTTGGAGAGAAGAGTCTCTTACACTGGCTTAAAACCATGATCCTCAGATGGCAGCCTAGTGAGTAGCTGGGATTACAGACATGAACCACAGGCATCCACAACCCTAATTCTAGTCTGAGCCCTGTAGTCAGACATCCAGGTATCATTCTGGCTCATGTCACCTGAGCCCCTACGCCATTCTGTGTAGCCATGTGGCTATTACCTGGGCTTACCTTTTTGTAGCTTGACTTCTTTATGTCCAGTTGTCGTCCTTCAGGGCTGAGGGCAGATGGAAAAAGTAAGTCAAACCAACAAGGCAGTGGTGAGGGGAGGGGGGAAAAGGAAGAGGTCCTTTCCTCAGCCTGCTCCTAGCTTCCAGGATTCTCTGCCTAGGGACACATAGGACAGGTCCTTAGGTCACCAAGTCAATGCACTTCTGGTGACGGCAGATCTGTCTGTGTTGTGCAGTGCGATTGCTAGCCACCGACCATCTCTGTGGCCACTTGACCTGTGCCTACTGTGAGCAAGTACTTGATTTTAAAATTTTATTTATCTCTAAGTTAAATTAGATTGGCCACATTCAGCTAGTGATTATTAGCTATAGCTCTAGATTCCTCTTAAACCAGAAAAACATCCAGGGCCTCAAAGGGTCACTTCAAGATGAACAACCCAGCCACACCCACTGTACTGCTGCTGTCTGTGGCCGTCCGAGCACACAACAGCACAATGGGCAGGTGTGCTATGGACTCGGTGTGATGTGTGAAATCTCAAATGTTGACACTTTGGCTCTTTACAGAAAATATTGCTGCCCTCTATTTGGGGGAAGATATTCAGGGGAAGCTATTTTCTTTCCCTCCAGAGCCCTTCTAGAACCCATTCCAGTCCAACCTCTGTCCCAGAGGACATTCACTCTAGGGCCCTTTCTACATCTCTTGCAACCCAACAAGTTCAGTAAAAATGAACAGGGACCCCAGATGCCATACTTGAACAGGACACCGTAATGAAACCATGTATAAGGGGAGATCTTTAAGTGCTTGCTCAAACAACAGCAAGATTCTCAGAAAGAAAGAAGTTCAACCTTGGGGTAAATATCAGCCAGCAAGCCTCCTGGCCGGGCAGAATTTCACAAGCATTTATGATAGGTCTGTCTCTGTAACCACCACAGCAATCCTAAGGGTATGGGCCTGGGGCTCAGAGAAAGCCGGTAACTAGCTTTCGTGCTTTGGTCAACAGCTCAGGAGAGCTGGCTGTTGAGCCCAGATGGTTATCTCTTCAAAGCCAAAATTCCATCACATGATAGGCCTACCTTTCCTCATGCTGTTTTGGGTGGGGTAGGGCCTCCCACCTGCTCTTTCACCTGACCTAACCTGGTCAGAAGCAAGAGAGGGTGGAACATTCCAGAAGAAGCCTCTTGGCTTCAGATCTTCAGGATCTGGTACCAATGTCTCTGGTGGTCTGGAGACATGCCTATGCAGGCCATGCTGGCTGGCTAACAAATAGCCCAGAACCACTACACCAGAGGCAGTGCTCAGAGAATCCTGGGAATTTTAAACCTATTTCCTCTACATCCTTTCAGTGGCTAAAATTGAAGTCTTTAAACTAGAATCTTAATTTACTTGCCTTGTCAATCTTCTACTCTGTGTGACGCTCAACCAGTCCCTTATTAGCCTTGTCCTGCGCTACTGCAAGAACAAGAGTAAAACCCTGTCCCCAGCACCTCCCTCCCCCACCCCAGCCTCCATACCAGCAGGAGAACATGTGGCTGCCCAGGAGCGTGCTGCTAAGTAAAGGGAGGTCAGCCTTCCTGACCCGGCACTTCAGAGCCTGCAAGAAGCACTGCTCTAACAGTTCATCCATTTGCTCTACAAGGAAGAGACGAGAACCACACCTTTCCTGAAGGATGCAGGATGCTTTGCGTGTGCAAGAAGCTCCCCACCCTCCGCCTCCCATGCAACTCATCCCCACTTCACCCCTTGGCTCTGAATGGAACCCCATCCCAGGTACCAAAACTACCAGACTTTTGAGCACTGAGCCCATAAAGAGGGCTGGGCGTCAAGCCACGAAGCCCCACCAGGCCGGGGGCATTACCCAGGCAAGTCAGAGCCAGAAGAAACAGTAGGGGACCCTGGGGCTAGAAAAATTCCAGGACCAGGGCAGAGGGGCCCCAAGGGAGCTGTGACTTATGTGGAAGGGACTCTGAGTTATGATATCACAGGCTCTGCACCTCCCTCACCAAAAATAAGGGCTCTCCTTTCCCAGTTCCTCACCTCTCCCAGAGCTTCAGTTCCACTCCAGTCAGAGAGGAGGGTGGGCCTTCTACTCCCAGAGCCATACCTTGAAGGGATTTGCTGTCTGTGTAGTCTTGGCTCAGGGGCCCAGTGCTGCTGGAATCTTCGGAGACTTCTGGTGGGGACTTCTCCTCACCTGCCTGCTGAACCTCCCCATCCTCCTCTTCCTTCTCCTTCTCTCCTTCCAGGGCCAGGGCCCTCAGCTCTCCCTGCAGGGTGGGGTCCACCTTCTCTTCCTTGAGATCTGCAGGATCCGGTACCAATGGAACAATGGAAGGTGGGGAGGACTTGTCTCCAGACCGCCTGGAAGAATCTCACATCAGAAACACTCAGCAGCAGCTACAGCACTCTCCCACCCTGATCAGGAAGAGGTGGCCTGTAATCCTAGCTAATCGAGACACTGAGACGTGGAGGACCAAGGTTCCAAGACAGCCCAGGCAGAAAAGTCTGTGAGGCTCCATCCCAATTAACCAGCAAAAGGCTGGACTGGAGATGTGGCTCGAGTAATTGAACACCAGCCATAAACAAGAAAGCCGAGTGAGAGTTTGAGGCCCTGAATTCAACTCCTAGTACCAGCATACATGCATACACACACACACACACACACACGCACACACACACACACAATACTGAACACACACACACAAACACACACACACACACACAATACTGAAGAACAGAATCACAAAAGTCTTCTTCCAGGTCTATGATTCTAAAACTATGATTCTAAAACTAGCAAACAACCAAAATTCTTTCTGATTTCTTATGTGAAGAAATAATTCCCCACATTTGGCAAAGAAAACAAAGTCTAGGGCCAACAACCTGCCTGAAGACGCACTGGGACCAATACCCATACTTGGGCATTTCAGGACCCGCGTTCTCATAGATTGGCCCTCCCCGTTCCCTGAAAGAAAATGTGCAGTACCCACCACAAGTGGTCCTGGAAAGTGTGGAGCACAGAGAAGCCCCTCCCCTTCAAGCCTGACATCAGCATCTCAGCCGTGGACATGGCAGCCACTCCAATTGCCACGGGGGCTCTAGGAAGGAGGCCAGAGACAAGGGTCAGGCAACATCTGCACAGGTGGGCATGTGCTTAGACCCTTCTTCCTCCCCAGAAAAGCACCACAGTCCTCAGTCTGACATCATTCTTATCGCAAAACTGAACTCAATTTCCTTCAGTGCTTTCAAGTATCCCTTGACCAAGTACTGTTCCTCTGTGTAATTAATTCCTCTTCTGACATACAGCCTTTAACTCTGTTATAAGTTATACTGTTATGACTTGGGAGGCTACTTAAAATGCCTTTTCTTTCAAGAAGCCATAGTCATTCTATAAGGAAGTTCAGAGGATGTCCTCCAGACTGAGGGAGCACAGGAAAGAGGGAACCAGCAAGTTCTGGAGCCAAGGAGAGAGGCTCCCTGGGGTGCTTTACACCCCACAGAGAGCACTTGTGTAGTGCTCTCTGTATGACTGTGGATCTGAGAATGGGGTGCTGCCATACAGCCAAAGCAAGCACGTTCCTGGTAACGGCTAAGACTCCCCAACCCACTGATCAGCACTGTCCATGCAATGAGCCAATTCACAAGCTGGCAAGATAGCCTGGGCCCAAGGGGAAAAAAATGAAGAGCAAAGTCCCCAGCACCTGAACTAAAATTAATTTTACTCAGTGTAGTGCCTCTACTTCCCTGTGCCTACAGATCAGTTCCTACCACAGAAACTGAATCTGGCCCTGTTGTTAAAAGAGAAGCCTTGTTCTCTCACTTACAAAAGCAAGTGGGTCAAGAAATCCAGTCTTGGTCTTTAGCAATCCCTTGGGCCTTTAGCCCGTCATGAGCCACTTCCAAACCCCACCCCCATTTAGGCTCCAAAGGCAAAATTGAGCAGTCAAATAATCATTTATGTAGCTGGACAGAATATTGGGAAGAAAACTATTGACACACCATTCTTATCGATTGTGGTTTTTACTATGCGTAAATAAGGAAGGTGTCTGGCTGCTTGGTTCCCAAAGGTTCAATGAAAATCACTAACAAAAAGAAGATCGTTAACTACTGATACCCTCTCTTTCTCTCTCAAAGAAACAATAAATAGGAGGAATGATTTCTAGAACAGAAACCTCTCTTTCCTTCCATCCCCACATCACATCTCTTCCCTATGGCTCCTCCTCCTGATTAAAACAAGGCCTTCCCCCAACCCATCTGACTATCAAGCCCTGAAAGTTGGGTACCATCTTTGAAGGGCTTCCCTCTTAACCATTACAGATTATCAGCGACAAGAACCCGTCTACTCTGTTCCTTCCATCTGTGTCTACACTGCCACCATCTGATCCCTGTATCACCAGGGGATGAAACAAATGAAATTAGCCCATATAGCCAGTGCTGGTGAGTGCAGACACAATGCCCAAAATGCGTCAGTGTATCTGGCCTGTAATCCTAGCTTCTCAGGAGGCTGAGATCTGAGAATTTCAATTCAAAGCCAGCCCTCACATGAAAGTCCATTACACTCTTATCTCCAATAAAAATCCTATACTTTTATCCACATGTATCCACAGATTGAAGAACACACACCAACACGTCAAAATGATCATGAAGCGCAGGATTGTTGAGTGAGAGGTTTTCTGATTTTTTCAGAATTGAAAACCATAAAACTGATTTTTAAAATAAAGAAGAAGAGTAGGGGCTGGAAGTGTAGCTCAGTGATAATGTGTTTTCCTAGCAAGCATGAGGCCCTAGGTTCTACTCCCAGCCCAGAAAGAAAAAGAAAAAGAAAAGTGTATAGGCATTCCATTTGTACATATAAATCAAGGAAACTGCCAGGTGCTGGTGGCTCATGCCTGTAATCCTAGATACTCAGGAGGCTGGGGATCTCGGTTCAAAGCCAGTCTGAGAAGGAAAGTCCATGAAACTCTTTAACCACCAGAAAACTAGAAGTGCTGTGGCTCAAAGTGCAAGACTTGCTAGCCTTGAGCAAAAGAGCTTAGGGATAATGCCTAGGCTCTGAGTTCAGTCCTCATGACAAAAAAAAAAAGGAAAAAAATTTTTGGTATGTAAGCATATCTCAATAAAGCTTTGAAATAAAAAGATGACACTGCTTGATTATGTAACTGATAGGCAAAGCCTGAAGGTAAAGAAAGACAAAGAAAGGCTGAGGGAACATCATAGACAAGGAAGCTGAGCACCAGTGATCGAACACAAGGTGGAACCAGAGAGCAGCCCTTGAACGGGAAGAAAAGGAAAAAAAAAACCCTAGTGGGAAAACTGTGAAGGTGCAAATAAATTCTAGTTCTGTTAACAGCACTATGCTAGTATTAACTCCTCAGCTGTGTAAGTGCTGTGTAGTTATGTAAGATGTTACATCAGAAAAAGCTGAGCAAGGAACATAACAGAACTCTATGCTTGCTTTGTGACTCTTGTAAAAAAAAAGACAAAAACCTGCAGAAGATACCCTGAGCGCCGATGAACCAACACTATGAGCTCTCTGTCATTCAGCTGGAGGCTGGATGGACTCCCCAAGCTGCCAATCCCCCAATGGCTGACTACCTGCTTCTCCCAGAAGAACCTGTGTTTTTCTTCCAATCCTTTGTCCATATGTCATTTCCGCCACCTCCCTTTTGTCTAGGCCCCATGCCCAAAGGCACAGCTGCCTGGCACACAGTACCTGTTCCCCACCAAGGTTATGGCACAGAGGTCGCCCTTCTGTACCTGAGGCAGACCAGCAGGGGGCACCACTAGTCCTGGCAGCATCAAATCTGCAGCAAACAAAAGTATCACAGCTTACAATTGGCTTCCATATAATTCCTTGTTTTACTTCATTTAGTCATTCACTGAACAACAATAACAAAAAAAATGTGTCTTAGGTGTCAAGTATGTTTTCACAGTGAAAAGTTAAAATGGCAATTCGAGTATCAGTCCTCCCCATTTGGGAGCTCATGGTCAAACAGAAGCAGCAGTCTGAGTGTCTCATACCATGATCTAGCCTAGTTCCCTAAATTCAACTTACTGACTTAAAAGTACAGCATTTGAGCCAAGCGCCAGTGGCTCACACCTGTAATCCTAGCTACTCAGAAGGTGGAGATCTGAGGATCGCATTTTAAAGCCAGCCCAGGCAGAAAAGTCCCTGTGAGACTCATCTCCAATTACTCAAAAACCAGACGGGGCACAGTGGATCAAGTATCAGAGTGCTAGCCTTGAGCAAAAGAGCTCAGGAACAATGCCCAGGCCCTCCCTGACTTCAAGCCCTATGACAAGAAATAAAAATATATATATATATATTATTTGGCAGTACTTTCACATCACTTATATAAGGTTTACAACAGAGTCAGAGTGGCCCAGGGAGCTCAGGACGCTAGTCAAGGGAGAGGTATAATATGCACAGGGACAAATTCCATTTTTTCAACCATATGTGAACACAGAAAATGGACACACTTATCCACCCAGTCAGTGCTTACTAAGTAACTTGAGGCAATAAGCAGAATATAAGAAAATCATCTTACCTGCTCCTCCCACCAGTTTTTCGAAGACTAGCGGCCATGTTGTAAAGGTGGGCAGAAGATCAGGATGGGACCACAGTGTGTACACTGTACAAAATGAGACCCAGGAAACACAACCAACGTCAGTCCATGAGGGAACTGGCAAAGCCTAACACTACGGTCACTTTGGTGACCGTATACACTCAACTCAAAGCTAGAGAGAAGGTTGTGAGGGAGGAAAGCAGAGACCAAGGATCTGGGGTCACTTGGGACTTGGGGGCGCTTACTGTTCCATCTGGATCCCGGTAGCAGAAAAAAGGGCCACAGGGGATTAAATGTAGGGGTCAAAAATCAACAGGGTTTCCACCTCAGGAAGCCAGCTGGTAAAAAATTGTGAAGCTTGGGGCTGGGAGGTGGCTCAGTGGTAGAGTGCTTGCCTTGCATGCATGAGGCCCTGGGTTCAGTTCCTCAGCACCACATAAACAGAAAAAGCCGGAAGTGGCGCTGTGGCTCACGTGGTAGAGTACTCCTTGAGCTGAAGAGCTGAGGGACAGTGCCCAGCCCAGAGTTCAGGCCCCACAACCAAAAAAAAATTTTTTTTGAAGCTTTCTCATGTTCATCATTGCTATTATTCCCATAGTGATCAATAGTAAAGCACTTAGGTCAAAAAGGATCTGTGTTTGCTGAGTTTTGGTGCACTCGTCTATAATCCCAGCTATTCTTAAAACAGAGACAGGAGAATCGTAGTCAGAGGCCAGCCTGGGCAAAAGCACAAAAACAAACTAAAGTACTGGGGGGATGGCTCAAATGGTAGCGTGCCTGTGAACCCCAGTATAGCTAGAGAAAGGTATTTGTCCTCAGACACAACAAAGAACTGGGGGGTTGGAGAAGAAGGAACGGTGGCCAAGGGAGGCTGTGTTACACTGCCACAACTAACTTCACTGGAAAAAAAGCCCAAAGTGACAAAGTAGGTGTCAGCAGCTATGGAAAAAAAGTCACAAAGAGTGACAAAGAGAGCTAGCAAAGAATCCTAAAAGAACGAGAGTCTAAGAACCTCTATGAGATATCCCGACCAAAGTACATAACAAAGTCAGTTGGTTACATAGCTTAGTTAATCCAGTTCTTTGCTAGTATAGTATTTCAGGAAAAAGCAGGCCCTGAGTTCAAGCCCCAGGACTAGAAACATACACACACACACACATATAAACATATATATATATATATATATATATGTATATATGGTTATTTATACATAATATAATATATTGTCATATATATATATATATATATATATATCCTGTTATAGATAGTTATAAGGAACATTTTTCATGCCCTGAAATTCCATTCTTTATAAGACTTGGACCTCTCTGTAGTTAACATGCTGTAAACTCACTACTGTTCCTCCACCCCCAGATTAAAAAACAAAAAAAAACCTTCCCTTTATAAGTGTCCCTCTTTGGGCTGGGAATGTAGCTTAATAGTAGAGTGCCTGCCTAGCATGCATAAAACCTTGGGTTCAATTCCTCAGTCACACATAAACAGAAAAAGCCAGGCTGGGCACCAGTGGCTCACACCTGTAATCCTAGCTACTCAGGAGGCTTAGATCTGAGGATCTGGGTTCAAAGCCAGCCCAGGCAGGAAAGTCCGTGAGACTCTTATCTCCAATAAACCACCAGAAAACCAGAAGTGGTGCTGTGGTTCAAGTGGTAGAGCACTAGCCTTGAGCTAAATAGCTGAGGGTAGGCACCCAGGCCCAAAGTTCAAACCCCATGACTGACAAAGAAAAGAAAAGAAAAAGCCAGAAGTGGCACTGTGGCTTAAGTTGCAGAGTGCTAGCCTTGAGCAAGAGAAGCTCAAAGACAATGCCCAGGCCCTGAGTTCATGCCCTAGGACTGGTTGTAATCCTAGTTACTCAGGTGGCTGAGATCTGAGGATCAGGATTCAAAGCCAGCCCAGGCAGGAAAGTCCAAGAGACTCATCTCTAATAAGCCACTAGAAAACCAGAAGTGGCGCTGTGGCTCAAGCCATAGAGCGCTCACCTTGAGCTCAACAGCGAAGGGATAGCACCCAAGCCCAGAGTCCAAACCCCACAACCGACCAAAAAAAAAAAAAAAGCATCCCTCTTTGTGTTAGTTCTCCCTCCCACACCCCACTCCTATAGCAGTTTCTGGTCTTGAAAGACTCAACTGTAGGAACAGTGGATCTGCAAATATCCTTTAGGGATCCTGGAAGGTACCTTTCTTGTTTGGTCTAGAAGAGACAGCTTAATGGAAGACACAGAAGCAAGTATTAGGCAAGAGCTGTAATAATGGCCATCTCCAACCTGCTGCCATACCTGTTGGATACAGATTTTTCTCCAGTTCAAAGAGGATGGGATTACCACCACTCACGTACATCGTCACTGCCTCTCCTTTGTGAGCATACAACTTTACAATATTGAGTTCCTCCTTCCCAGGAATTAACTCAGAGACCTGGTCTGTTCCCAGGGCCGGAAAAGCAGCTGTCACATCCGCTCGAAGCTTTCTCCTGTGGAAAACACAGCAGCACTATCAATACTACCTTAGTGGGACTTTCATAAACATGCAAAATTCAGATCCCAAAGGCCATATCCTAAAATCAAAAAGACCAAGGAAAGTCTGCCTGGGTTATGATACCCTGTTCTCACACAATCTTCCCTAATCCTTTTCTTTCTCATCTGGTGTCGCATCTATTGTCCTAGGCATACAGAAACAAGAAGCCAATCTGCCTCGGTGACTTTTCATCTGGCCCTCGTACCCACCCATTCCAGGCTCACATTTGGTAAATCTGTCATTTTATGACACTAAAAGACACCTGTAAGAATGCTTTTGTGCTGTTGCTCCCAAATCCTGTCGGTGGTACCTGTCTTAGAGACTGTACCTGAACAGATTCCGTTCTCCTCTCCCCAGGCTCCCATCGTCCCTCCGGGAATCACATTTTCACCCATGCTTTAGTTCTCAGTCACCCTCCGCCCCTCCATCTGATCTTTCACAAAGTGTTCTCAACTCGCTCTGCGGAGTTCAGTAAACACCTGTTTAAATCTCATCACGATGGCAGGCCATCCGAGCTCCTTTCCATGCTCTCCCTCGAAAAGTATCTTATCTTTCCTTCTGCCCTCCGGGATCGCCGTCCCCCGGGGTGGCCGGTGGCCCTGCCCCTGGCATGATCTGCGGGGTCCCCGGCCCCCGGCCCCTGGCATGATCTGCGGGGTCCCCGTCCTTCAGCCCCTGGCATGATCTGCGGGGTCCCCGTCCTTCAGCCCCTGGCATGATCTGCGGGGTCC
>NW_012267251.1:11840292-11840937 GCF_000151885.1 Dipodomys ordii
CCTGGCATGATCTGCGGGGTCCCCGTCCTTCAGCCCCTGGCATGATCTGCGGGGTCCCCGTCCTTCAGCCCCTGGCATGATCTGCGGGGTCCCCGGCCCTCCGGGGTCCCTGTCCCCCGGCCCCAGGCGTGCCCTCCGGGGTCCCTGTCCCCCGGCCCCCGGCCCTGGCATGATCTGCGGGGTCCCTGTCCCCCGGCCCCTGGCGTGCCCTCCGGGGTTCCTGTCCCCCGGCCCCCGGCGTGCTCCCCGGGACCCCTGTCCCCCGGCCCCCGGCGTGCTCCCCGGGGCCCCCGACCCCCAGCTGACCCACCCTGGGCCGGCCAGGACGTAGAGTTGGGGGGGGCGCTCGTGGTCCAAGCACGCGTCTCCTCTCCCTCACCTGTCCGACCCCTTGATGGCCGTGTTGGACTTGACCCGGAAGGCCTTGGTGAACATGTCTGCCTGGATTAGACCGAGAGAGTCCGAGAGAAGCCTCAAGCCAGGCAGTGTCAGGAAAGTGAGAGCGCGGCGCCTCCCCGGCCCGCAGCCCTGGGGGCGGCCATGTTGGAGGCCCGACCGCGAAAAGAACCCGGCTGGAAACCCGGGCTGCGCGGCTCGGAGGCCGCCGCAGCCGCCGCCCCCTCGCGGCGGGTATCGGAACTGAAG